>NW_004798049.1:23513-28956 GCF_000002075.1 Aplysia californica | reverse complement strand
TTTTTTTCTTTTTTTTTGTTCTTTCGTATGAATAAATAAACTGTATGCATTTTTTAATGGACAGAATTACATGTACCATAATGAAAGTTCCCTTAAGCTATGTTTACATCATTCTATCTGTCACTCAAACTGATTCTGGGTCTGCAAGTCCATAGCGAATGTACATTTCTTTTGATTTAAGCTATCATTTTATTTGTGTATTTTTCAGCGTAACAAAAGAGATACAGTAAAGTTGAACCAAAAAAAAAAAAAAGCTTGAGTTGTCTGCTTCTTTGTGTTATTAAACCTCTTGTTGTGTCCTTTATTCTATTGCAAAATACCGAAGTCTCTGGTGTAAAAAAGAATGCAGTAGTAGAACACAGTAGGGTTTAATCTAGAGGACACAGTATTTTTTTTAGCCCCAAAGAACACATGGAGGACTCCGTAGTTTATCCTCATTGAAAACACGGAGGACACAGTAGTTTTTCCTCTATGAACACAATGGTAGTTTATCCTCAAGGAACACATGGAGAACACGGTAGTTTATTCTCAATGAACACAGTAGTTGATCCTCAATGGACAGACGAAGAACACAGTAGTTTATCCTCAATGACCACACAGAGAACACAGTAGTTTATCCTAAAGGAACACACGAAGAACACAGTAGTTTATTCTCAATGAACACACAAAGAACACAGTAGTTTATCCTCAAGGAACGCACGAAGAACACAGTAGTTTATCCTCAATGAACACACGGAAAACACTGTATTTTATCCTCAATGAGCACAGTGGTTTATCCTTATGGAACACACGAAGAACACTGCAGTTTATCCTCAATGAACACACGAAGAACTCAGTAGTTTATCCTCAAGCAACACACGGAGAACACGTTAGTTTATCCTCATTGAACACACGGAGAATACAGGATAAACGGAGAACACAGTAGTTTATCCTCAAGGAACACACGAAGAACACAGTAGTTTATCCTCATTGAACACTCGGAGGACACTGTAGTTTATAGTTTATCCTCAATGAACACACAGAGGACACAGTGGTTTATCCTCAATGAACACAGTGGTTTATTTCAAGGAACACACGGAGAACACTGCAGTTTATCCCCAATGAACACACGAAGAACACAGTAGTTTATCATCAAGCAACACACGGAGAACACATTAGTTTATCCTCATTGAACACACGGAGAATACAGGATAAACGGAGAACACAGTAGTTTATCCTCAAGGAACACACGAAGAACACAGTAGTTTATCCTCATTGAACACTCGGAGGACACTGTAGTTTATAGTTTATCCTCAATGAACACACAGAGGACACAGTGGTTTATCCTCAATGAACACAGTGGTTTATTTCAAGGAACACACGGAGAACACTGCAGTTTATCCCCAATGAACACACGAAGAACACAGTAGTTTATCATCAAGCAACACACGGAGAACACATTAGTTTATCCTCATTGAACACACGGAGAATACAGGATAAACGGAGAACACAGTAGTTTATCCTCAAGGAACACACGGAGGACACAGTAGTTTATCCTCAAGGAACACATAGAGGACACAGTAGTTTATCCTCAAGGAACACACGGAGGACACAGTAGTTTATCCTCAAGGAACACACAGAGGACACAGTAGTTAATCCTCAAGGAACACACAGAGGACACAGTAGTTTATCCTCAAGGAACACACGGAGAACACTGTAGTTTATCCTCAAGGAACACAAGCGAACACAGTAGTTTAGCCAAAGAGAAGTCCTAGAGAACTCAGGGAGGACACAGTAGTTTCAGTTTAGCCAAAGAACACAGTACCGTACATTGTAGTTCAGGAATGTTGAACTCCTGGCTTAGGGCCAAGAAGAGACCCTCCAATCTTATCCCCACAGGCCTGCGAAACCCCACAGAGAACACTTGAAAAAAGATTCTATGGGTATTCAGAGAAAACCTCTTGACAGAACATCCACCTTTTTATTGTTGTTAATATCTCTGAACCAGTGGTATTTTTTTTCTGAATTGAGACCCTCTTGCGCCATCTTTTACCTAGTCTCTTCAGTGGGTGGTTGGAGGGCGCAGCTGGTGCTGGTTCTACTTCTCCTCTGTCTGTCTGTCTGTTTGTCTGTCTGTCTGTTTAACCTTTGCCTTACACCGAAGTATGTGGTGTAGGTGTAGTGATCAGGCGCTTCGTCATTGCACGCAGGAGACGTGAGTTCGATTCCTGTGTTTGGAGACGTTTTCATCGAGTCACAGTCTGTCTGCTGGGACGTTGTATCCCTTTCAGCCCTGGTTGAGGCATTCTGCTTCCTAAATAAATGATCTAAATTGTGTCGATAGGTGCATACAAAAACCTACAATTTAAAAAAATATATATTTTAAAAAATAACCCCTTTCTTTCACGGCACGACCCTTCGTATGTCGATTGGTTTTGGTTTGGTAAGTGTTATACGGCGCTCGCAACTGTATAACTTTTCAGACTTTTTTTCTTTAAAAAATCACCTCCATCAGGCAAGAGCTCGAAAAAATGGCGCAATTACCCCAAATTACAATCAGTTTAAGGGGCTAGTCATCGATTATTTTACTCCAGCAACGGAAGAAGAAATCAAAAAGATCATATTAGATAGTCCATCAAAAAGTTGCGCCTCAGACCCCATGCCCACCAGCCTTTATAAAAAAATGTTTGCATAACTTCTTCCACATATCACCCAAATTGTAAATGATTCTCTCCTCACAGGCACAGTACCAAACTGATTTAAGACAGTACATGTAAGACCCCTTTTGAAAAAAGCTATACTTGATGAAAAGAACTTAAAACATTTTAGACCAGTTTCAAATCTTTCTTTCCTATCCAAAATTCTGGAAAAAGTTGTGTCTAATAGACTGTTACATCATATTAAAGCAAATAATCTTAGCGGAGTCTATCAGTCTGCATATAAGGCACACAATAGTACCGAGACAGCGTTACTTAGTGTCTGTACTGATATTTTAAACTATATTGATGAAAAAAAGGTATGTCTTCTTACTGTTTTGGACCTTTCGGCTGCATTCGATACCATTGATCATGACATTCTACTCGAGAGATTAAATACTACTTTTGGCATAAAGGGTACTGTCCTGCGATGGTTTGACTCTTGAGTCATATTTTAAAGATCGAACACAAGCAGTTGTGGTTGGAAGCACGTGTTCTGATTAATGTTTTGCTTAGATGTGGTGTTCCTCAGGGGTCTGTTCTTGGACCTGTCTTGTTTACAATGTATACACAACCTATTGCTGATATTTTAAACAATATGGTATGAATTACCATCTTTATGCTGATGACACTCAAATTTATAAGTCTATTGATTTCGATCCAATTCCACTTTTAGTCGACACTACTGAACAATGTACTAGAGATTTAAAAATATGGATGACCAGCAATAAATTGAAATTAAATGATGACAAAACGGAAATAATGTTGAGTGGAAATACAAAAGCCTTTAAAATCTCCCAGAACTACAAATTGATATTTAATAACCATACCATTCGTTCAAAAACAGGTCTTAAAAATCTAGGGGTTCAGTTGGATTATGATATGTCTATGTCCTCCCAAATAAGCCATCTCAGCAAAAGTATTTACTTTCAGCTTAAGAAAATTGGCAGTGTAAGAAATTATGTAACTAAAGCAGCAGCCAAGACACTTGTAACAACACTCATTTTATCAAAGTTAGATTACTGTAATGCTATTTTGTCCGGTTTGGCAGCCGAAAAAACTATCAAAGTTACAAATACTCCAAAATCGAGCAGCAAAATTGATAATGAAACAAAAGAAACCAGCGCATGTAACACCAATTCTGAAAGAACTACACTGGCTGCCAATAAAAGAAAGGATCAAATACAAAACTTCCGTTCTCTGTTTTAAATGTTTAAATGATAGTGCACCCTGTTATCTTAAAACATTCCGGGAATTATATCATCCACCTAGAGCCCTTAGATCAGCCTCTGATAATCTAATTCTTAAAACTCCAAAACAAAATTACAAAACATACGGCGAGCGTTCCTTTTTGTTCTTTGGTCCCCAGGTATGGAACGAACTCCCATATAAAATAAGATCTGCCCCAACAATTTCCATTTTCAAAAATCAGCTGAAGCATTTTTTATTCAACCAAAGCATACCTGTCATAATGATGTACTGCGATATAATTATATATTCATATGTATGTGTATGCCAGACTGTGAGACTGAAGAAATAGCGTGTGAGAATGAGAGAGAGAGAAAGAGAGAGAGAGAGATAGAGAGAGAAAAGAGAGAGAGAAGAGAGAGAGAGAGAGAGAGAGAGAGAGAGAGAGAGAGAGAGAGAGAGAGAGCGGAAATGTTTTTCTATACCTGAATAGAACAAATGTTTTAATGAATGTTTCTAGTTACTCACGTTTCAACTTTATTGTGACCGTTGGTGAATTTTTATTGCATTGTATATTTTTAGTGAACACATTTCCAACCTCACTGCGAGACTGTTTTTCTCATTTAAATTTTTACACATATGCATTTATATTATATGTATATAATAATACTTTGTTTTACGTACACGCATGTCAATTAATTTTTAAGATGTGATGTCTCTTTTGTTGTAATGCCCATTGAGCATCTTTTAGAAAATGGAAATGCGCAGTATAAATTCTATTTATTTTTATTATTATTATTATTATTATTATTATTATTATTATTATTATTATCATTATTATTATTATTATTATTATTATTAGTAGTAGTAGTAGTAGTAGTAGTAGTAGTAGTAGTAGTAGTAGTAGTAGTAGTAGTAGTAGTAGTAGTAGTAGTAGTAGTAGTAGTAGTAGTAGTATATAATGTCATATGAGAGCACGGGACACATTAAACATTTTCAATTTGGAAGGAATTAATTTTGAATTTTGCCAGGGTGGTAGGAGTAGATAGGATGAAAACGACAATGGTTGAAATCCCCAAAGGATTGCTATTGAACGTGTGCAATTTTCTTAAACTCTTCACAAATTTTTCGACCATATCGGAGATGGGCGTGTACAAATGTCCCAGTTGCCTTAGACATTGTCGGAAATGTGGTTAAACGATGCTGTCCA
Organism: Aplysia californica; assembly: GCF_000002075.1. NCBI lineage: Eukaryota > Metazoa > Mollusca > Gastropoda > Aplysiida > Aplysiidae > Aplysia > Aplysia californica. The sequence continues at coordinate 23,883 of NW_004798049.1, read as the reverse complement.
TCAAAACAATGCCATTCATACAACACCGTAGCATATTATTGGTGGGTAGCTGACAGGTACTCTGGTATTGTTTCCTCGTTCTTTCCTATTATACGTCTATCAATCTACTATCATCTGTACCTCCTCCCTTCCTTTTCCTTAGCATGTTACTCTCTTGCAAAAACACCTAATCTTCGGCACTTATATGATCTGTTCTGCAAGTGCCATAAAATTCATACTAAAACTAAATTTTAAACGTAATATTGTTATCGTGATTTTCTTGTACTTGTAAGCTGCATCTGCCATTGTCTGTCCCCGTCGTTTTATGCAAGAAAAATTCTGAAATTATGCAAACTGAACCCTAAAATGTGAAGTTATGCGATTCTGTTAA
>NW_004798049.1:20593-22346 GCF_000002075.1 Aplysia californica | reverse complement strand
AAACACGATCTGAGGGCCCACATGTGTGTCGCACTGAATTCGCCTCGGCGGAAGCAAAGGTGGGCATCATCCGAGTACCGGTATTAAGATCCGGTTAGCTGAATAAGTTCTCAAAACCGGGTCAATGCTTCAAGAGCTTGTTTTGATAGAGCAGAGAGTTTTTAAAAAGTTTTAGTAGAGGTTTTACGGCGCTCGCAACTGCATACGGTCATATAAGCGCCAGAAGATTAGAGGTGTTACAAGAGAGTAACAAACACAAAAAAGGAGGGGAGATAAGGGCGACAGATGTTTGATAGAAAAGAAGGAGCAAACCACACCAGAGCACCCGCCAACCACCCACTCAGAGAGTTTGTAGTAAACCTTCTCTGCTTAGAGTAAAGAGAAGCCAGTCGACACTTATAACGGTCATTTGGTGATGGGGAAAAGCAAGACAGACAGACAGACAGACAGACAGACAGACAGACAGACAGACAGACAGACAGACAGACAGACAGAGGGTTGGATGGAACGAACGTACTAGTGCCCAGCACTAGTAGCAAAGATACTACACCCTACGTAGGCTGTACTATCTTTCCTGGTAGTGCCGTCCTCCAACCACTCGTTCAAAAGTCACTGATCCGGATGACAAATTTCATACTCTACACTCTACGGTTCATTCATTATATTATAGTCATAGCTTTCAGAGACGTTTTGCATAAGGAAGGGTTCTGACACTTTCTGAGTTGAATATTTACTGTTTGTCAAAATGATTCTGAAATGTTTCTCTGGTGTGTAGCTGTATTATTAGTGTTATTCATCAGTTCATGCCCTATCATCATCATCATCATCATCATCATCACTCTGCGCCCCTCGGGGACTCATGCGTGTAGATCTAGTATCATTTGTCTGTGCGATCACTCATCATTTTATTCCGTTCTACATCACCGTCTCGATTTTCCATTTCATTTCAGTTGATGTCGTCATCACTTGTAACCCCGTCGAATTATTAAAAGTTAATTGTTGTTATCCGAGAAGTGATGAGTCATTCTTTATGGTGATACTCTTTAAAATTAAATCTTATTCAGTGTCCGTATTTTTACGCCCTATCGACACAATTCTGGTCATTTAGGAGGCGGGCCCCCGACCCTGCCTTTCAGGCCCAACCCGGGCTGAGACCGAGAGGGATACAACATCCTGAGATAATCGATAAAGACCGTTTTCCCACTCGTGAATTGAACTCGGGTCTGCTGGGTGGTTGGCGTGTGCTCTGGTGTGGTTTGCTTCTTCTTTCCTATGAAACATCTATCGTCCTTATCTCCCCTTCTTCTTTTTTTTTCTTATGTTTGTTACTTTCTTGTAACACCTCTAATCTTCTGGCGCTCATATGACCTTATGCAGTTGCGAGCGCTGTAAAACCTCTACTAAAACTTAAACTTGAAGAACAAACAAACTTTAAAAAAAAAAACCCGGACATTGATGGGGCTGGCCAGAAGTGTGAGACTCAGATCTCGCTCGTTTAGACAAAACCGCTTGATGAATAGACCTACTATTCTAAGTCTAACAATGAGATTGATAGATTGCAGCATGGTGCATACCAATATCCGGACAGCGACGGAAGATTTTCTTCTCTGAAATTTTCTTCTTCCGCCTCCTCTCCTGCTCTCTAGCAATGTTCTGTCATCTATTTTCGTCTGAACTTTCTGTCCCCACCCATCACCTCCTTTGCCCCCTCCTCTGGGCTCCTGACTCTTTCTGCAGCCTTTCTACTTCTACT
>NW_004798049.1:15347-17585 GCF_000002075.1 Aplysia californica | reverse complement strand
TCCTCCTCCTCCTCCTCCTCCTCCTCATCATCATCATCATCATTATCATCATTATCTTCTTCTTCTTCATTTTTTGCTTGTTTGTTGTTGTTGTTGTTGTTGTTGTTGTTGTTGTTGTTGTTGTTGTTGTGTCAAATACAGTGTGTAGATTATATTTATTCCAGTCTCAAGAGTAGAGTCGGATTTCTTCTGCTGTATCGGAAACTATGATTCTTACTACAGGCAACCACGACAGCAGCTGCAGCTGCATTAATAGCAACAGCAACAACAGCAACAACTGCAGCAACAACAGCAGCAGCAGCAGCAGCATTAACAACAACAACAGAAGCAGTAGAATCGATAGAAAAATTGAAGGCTTCTGTTGATTATAACATCCGAAAACACACGCTGACAAAAGAAAGTACAAGTCAAAAGTCAAAAGTAAACGATAGAAGTACAAGTACACGTCAAAAGAAAACTATATATACAGCTGCTCCAGTACAGAATAACAAAAGAGACAGACAGGCTAGGCTACACAATCAGTTCCCGTCCTAATCGCCCCCCGCTGCAGTCCTAGCAGAACAGCATAGTGCACGATTCCTCCTATCCGGGATGAGCGCTGGAAATGCACACTTCTGGCGCACTCTAAGCCGTTCAATGAAACAACGAGGCTTGCTGCAGACAGGAGTCGCAGCCAGGATGCCCGCCACGTGCATTTCGTGAGTGGTGGAGAGGGCCAGGCGCAATGCTCACGCAACAGCGCGCTTTGATACGCGGTTCCCCATTCGCTGGAAGAATATTGATTGATCTTTCGCCCTGCCAGATTATTGAACCGAGCAGCGAGGAGGGAAAAGGGAGAACCATTTCTCAGATACAACGATTTCTGCACACTGGGGGGCGTTAGGAAATTATGTGCTCCGCTATTGGTTGAAAGAAATTTACCTAAAAGACAAAAAAAATGGAAAAGTAAAAAACACCCACGAAAAAACAACAACTCTTCTCTGATAATCACGTGGGGGCTGTCTTTTTTGGGGGGTTAATTATCGTTTGTCATGGTATTTCTGGTTGTCTGAACTGTTTAACCTTGGCCACCCAGCTCCCATAAAAAAAAAGAAAAAAAAAATATTAAAAAATGTCTATAATCAGTGTCAGCGTATTGGGGGCAAGAGGGAAATAACAATGTAGTCTTGATCTTTTGGTTTAGAGAAGTATAGGAATAGGGTGGCTCGCGATTTTTTTTTTTACTTTCTTTATTCTTAGATTGTAATAGGGTTTGAAGAGGGGAGAGGGAGCCGGGAAATGATAGGCTGCGAGGGGGTGGGGGTGGGGAGGGTTAAACAGCATTGAGAATTTTTTTAAAATAGCAGTTGCATGTACCATGTCGCCAGGAATCAGAGTTCACTGTCTCTTGTGTTTCAGAGGTGATGCAGATAAAACGAAAGTGGGCTACTTACCGTGAGTCAACCGGGGTCTGTAGTGTAGAGGTTAGACGCTTCGCCGTCGCCCACAGGAAGCCCGAGTTCGATTCGCAACTGGGTGGGAAAGGGGGGGGGGATTTTTTATCGCGTATCTCAGTCTTTCTGCTGAGATGTTAGATAATACTATCCCTCACTGCCCCGGTTGGCCTTGACATGCGAGGTAGGATGCCTGCCTTCTAAATTATCTAAATTGTGTCAGAAAAACAAAAACAAAAACAAAAACAAAAACAAAAACAACAAAATCGACTACATTTAAACAAAAAACAACTTTACAAGGATCTTTATATCGCTGCACTTTGGTACTTTGCAAGGACAATGTTGCTGCAACCTTTCCCTCCTGCCGTTTCCAAAGTAACTATTGTTCGCTGCGTTTTCGTGAAGACGGGTGTCTTAACTTTATCGGATTTCACTAAAACTTGTGTGGTTGAATTTTCTTCTTTAGTTTTAGTTTTAGTGAGAGTTTTACGGCACTTGGAACACTGTAAGTTCATATGAGTCCCGAAGGTAACACATAATATAAAAAAGAAGGATGAGAAATCAGGACGATATGAGTTTGATAGGAAAGGAGGGGTGATTAACCAAACCAGGGCACCCACCAACCACCCACAATTTTCTTCTGCAGAGTTTCTTTATTCATATAAACGTAGAAATCTATGTAAAAACATATATGATCTTTGTAATTGATCCCCCAGTGGAAAAAACGAACAGTGACCTTCCTTTAATTTCAGTCACACAAAAGATACAGGGGGAAAGAAATAGAAGGGAGGGAGAGAGAGAGAGA
>NW_004798049.1:11291-12661 GCF_000002075.1 Aplysia californica | reverse complement strand
ACAGACAGACAGACAGACAGACAGACAGACAGATGGAGCTAGAAGTGACCATATTTATTGTGACTGTGTATATCGTATTTAATATTTTGTTACTTCCACCCTAGCAGTACGAGCCAACTCTGGCGGAGTGGGATATGGAATCTCAGCAGACAGATGCGGACACCGGATAATAAATGCGTCACCACGTGGCGGAATCAGGCGCTTGTCAATTTTTGGGCATGTGGAGTTAATGGTATCATTTAATAGCTTATTCAATTGCCTTGCTTTAACCCAAAAAAATACCATTCTATCCTAAATAGAAGTCAAGATATTTGCGATTGAGGGAGGTGCTCTCGCCTGGTTTCAGTGCTAAAATTAGCGGGAAAATGGCCGCCAAAGTTTGGTTATTTCAATAGCTTGAGAGTCCTTGAAAACTTAAAAAATCACATATTTTGTGCCTTTAGTAAGCGTTTCTATAGTAAAATTTGCCTGGAAATGTGTCATTATATGGACATAGACTAAAAGGTGTCGAGCGGGGAAAAAATTCGAAAGAAATTGCCAAACTGGCGGAAAGATGCCTATTTCTTCAATTTCACTATTTTGACAAGCGCCTGATTTCACCATGGTGCCTCACAAATAATTTCCCTACGCGAGAATCGAACTCACGTCAATAGCGAAATTGCAGCACCACAAGACCACAGACGCCGCTGAGACCATATTTACCCGAACGTAAAAGTTTCCGATAGGTAAAAAAAAAAAAGTTATAGATCACGCGGTAAAAATAGAAATATTTCAATCTTCGTGGAGCCACATTTGTGTCGCCATGTTGATAACGTCATGCTGAGAAGACGCTTTGAACTTGATTTTAAAAAAGGGAATCGCAACTTACTTACTTCTGCAGACGATGGTGTTAAAATAAATCGTAAAGAAAAAACGTAATGATATTTAGTTATATTATACTTAGCCTTGCAACTCATTGAATCTATCGCGCAGTTAGCTGAGAGATCGAGGGACATTTATAATGACGACAAACAAAAGCAACAACAACAACAACAGCAGCAACAACAACAACAACAACAACAGACGGACCGCTTTTATTTATTGTGGCACCTTTCCAAATATAGTAATAGTATCACTTTAACACCCTTTAAAAAACACAGCAAGAATTAAAGGAGACATTTCCTCCGAATTAACGTTTATCTCCGATAGGACTAATATAAGGAAGGCGCATATCACATGTACATAGCTGTGATTAAAACATTAGTGATGATGATGTGAGTATTTGTTAGATCGCACTCCACAGACAGCTGTTTTCCGTTGTCCATAATTCATAACCAAGTTCTACCTTTACTACGAAGTTTAACCCCACCCCCACCCACCCCCTCACACCC
>NW_004798049.1:7743-9730 GCF_000002075.1 Aplysia californica | reverse complement strand
CACACACACACACACACACACACACACACACACACATACACACACGCGCACGCATGCGCGCACACACTTATTATATGTATTGTAGGAACTGCATTTCATAACCCCTTATTTAAATCTTCCCAACACCACCCATGTAATCCTGGCTAGACCTGACTGGCAGGATTAAAGCTTTCGTCTCCTAATGTGAAATCGCACTATGTCGGTGGTGGGGGCGTAAAAAGGTAACAGCCCGCTACCTTATAAGGCTGCAAAAGTTCTACCTGACATTTCTGGCCGTTTTGAGTTCGATCTACTAAGACCATGAGGTCATAAACCAAATACTCTTTCTGCTCTATCAACATCGTACGATTATTCAGAGTCGTCATCAAGATACTCAAAGAACTGCAATTGTTAAATAGCTTGATAGGTTGTGAACCTCAAAATTTTTAACGTAAAATTTCTCAAAACTAGGTAGTGAACAGATAGATCTTTTTAATTCAAAGGTAGCGAATTGTTATGGTTCTTAAGAGTTACAGTTGCGACAGTTTAGACCAGTGGGCCATTTGGTAATTTTGGTGGGCGGTGAGGTTCAACCGGATAGTAATAGGTATTACAGTCAAACCTGCTCTAACAGCCACTTGTACAAGACAAATACCTGTACAAACGACTACTTCCCATTTCCCACTTTCGCTACATTATAACGACCCTAAGACGGCCAGTTTTCTCAGTGACAATAGGTGGCCTTCTTAGGCAATTATATCGAGTGTATTAGTGCCCTGCTTTTAAATATTATATATGGTTACTTTAAAGGACAAGCGGGCTAACCCAGATTTCGGGGGGTTTCCAGAAATCTTGACCTTCACCAAAAGTGGGCATTGCCCTATCTATAGGAGAAGTTTGGTTTCACTGGTGTGTATATTTGTTTGGTTATAGAGAAAACTCTCCTTGTCTTTTAAAGAAACTGAACAAGGGGTAAAAAGTTTACCTTTGATTTCCTCAAAACAGCGACCATATTACGCAGGTGGGCGGCACGGAAATGTCCCCCTCTTAAAATGTGGCAAAAGTGGCTATAAATAGGCTGACAATCATTGGTTTAGGCCAAATCCCCCCCCCCCCCCTAAACTTTTTTTTTTCTTCCGACTCCTCACCCCCTCAAAGAAAGAAAAAAAAGAAAAACCCATCCCACCCTACCCTCAATACATGGGGTGTCAAAGTATAATTGAAATTGTTTTAAATGGCAACCCATTGTTGAGGAGAATAGTGTTTGTCTGAAACATGCAGACATCTCGCATAGTGTCTTTATAATAGTATAATAAAAGACGTAAAGGGGTTGTGTGTGTGTGTGTGGGTGGGGGGAGGAAAGTGACCATTTGTACAGGTGATTGTCTCATAATATATTGTACACAGGTGGTTGTTGGGGCGCATTCGACGCCATTCACCCTACTATTAAGGGCAGGAGGCAGCTCCTCACTGGAGCAGCGGAAATGTTGAGATGACCTCGATGGCCTGATGAGGTCGAGGCGAGGCTGAGAAAGTTATCTAACCAGACCTGGTCCCCGAGTTCCCGCCGTGTGCCGCTTTTGTACTGTCGTCGAGACGCTCAGGGCTAGGATTAGGGTCAGGGCTAAGATTATTCGGGACGGACGGGTACGCACTCGATCGTTTCTTTCTTTCTTATTTTCTCTTTTACTCTCCTCTCCTCTTCTGTCTCTTTCTCTCTCCTCTCCTCTTCTCTCTCTCCCCCTCTCTCTGTCTCTCTCTCTCTCTTTCTCTCTTTCTCTCTCCCTCTCTCTCTCGCTCTCTCTATATATTTCATTGTCTCTCTCTCTCTCTCTATCGCTCGCTCGCTCTCTCCCTCCCCCTCTCGCTCGCTTTCTCTCCTCTCTATCTCTCTCTAACTCTCCGCTCTCTCTATTCCATCTATTTCCTTCCTTTGTCTCCCTTCTCTTTCCCATCCCCATCTCTCTGTCACTCTCTCCTCTCTCTTTCTCTCTCTCTCTCTCTCTCT
>NW_004798049.1:2221-4612 GCF_000002075.1 Aplysia californica | reverse complement strand
AAACACACACACACACACGCACACACACAATCCCATTGGAATGTGAATGAACAATTTTTAACGTTTTTACGTCCTTGTTCTCAGAAGAAGACCACCGATCGGGCGGCCATTGAATTCTTCATAATGTCTTCTTAGAGTCAAAGTGTGGAAATGGGCCGTTAGTTCAGTTGGTACCAAATTGGACTGTCATACGGGGAGTGAAAGGAGTGTTTATGAGCGTCAGTAAGACAGTACTCAACAAGATGGCCTGCTCTCCTTACAGACATTTCTCAAATCCACGCATACCTTTATCATTCATACACACCTACAAACGTACATACACTCGAAACTATCCAAGACCATTGGTGAAGAGGAGAGTTGTTGTCTTTACTTTAACAAGTGAACAACTTGAATCGTGACTTTATAATAGTCTAGAATAAACGCCAAAAGGGGGGGGGGGTGAAAAGTGGTCGTTTGTACAGATTATTTAGTCTTGGACCTGTGGGCGTTAGGACAGGTTTGACTATGTCGTAAACCACGATAAAAATACTGTGTTGTTGTTTTTTTGGTTATTTTTTAAAGCAAGTTGTTTTAGGGAAATATTTACTCCAACTTTTTGTATTCAAATACGCCGCTTACTGAACTTAATGTGTTCTCAAACGCGCAGTGATAAAGGTTTCAGCTCTTGCATTTTTGATGACGTATATGTAGGCCTAAGTATCCCAAGAAGAGGTATTTGACCGTATTTCGTACGTCGGGTTCCATACAATTTTCTTAGAACGTCTTTACTTTCAAACACAATTTTTTTAACTTCCCCTCTCTTACACTATCAAACATCTATTGCCCTATCACTCCCCCTTCCTTTCTTTGTATGTTGCTTTCTGGTATCACCTCTAAACTTCGGCACTTATATAACTTAATTAATTGTGTTGAAAGTGCCGTAAAATTCTTACCAGAACTAAAAACTAAGTGTCGCAAGTAGAGGATGAATCAACTTGTAATAAATATAGTCTTGGACTTCGATTTTTTGAGCAGGTACTAGTTTTCAAGACGCCTCAACCACTTGGCCCGTCTGAGTCTGAGCTGAACATCAAATCGGAGGCTTGAAAAACTACCCAAAACCAATCCAAGTTTGAGAACGCCCCTTTTAGGATTCGAACCAGAGTCATCCGCACATTAGTCCAAATTTTCATCAACAAAAACCTTTTAAGTGAAAGAGCTGCCTCATAATTAGCTGCATACGGTTGAGAGAGGCTTAATCTCACCATTCCCAACTCTACGTATCACCTGGCTTTAGAGGTATAGTTGTTGGTTGATATCGCTTTCTGCAGCCAGTAACTCAATCCGAGGAAGGAAGTACGGAAGAAAGAGAAAAAGAAAGAGAGAAAGAAAGAATGAGAGAAAAAAAATCGTTCCCGTATGCGTAGCGATACTAAGATGGCGACGACCTACCGTGAGGCTCCATTCATTGAGGAGAGGTAACAAGGAAAGGTCAAGCAGACGACATGAACTCTCCACGCTCGTCGCGATTGACCGAAACTCACCGGAAGTAGCGATAAAGAAGGAGGGGGAAAAACCAGGGACGTAGAGCTCTTCCGGGCGACAGTCTTAGTTTTAACGTTTTAGTCCATGTTGCCAGCGAAAGTTTCAACTCTTGTGGGGTCGGCCGTGTTCTCATCGTTAAGATAATAAATCGTATAGGATGGCATTGGTTTAACTTTTTAAGAACGTAGAGGTGGACACATAATAATTATCTCCTACCTAGATCTCTCTGAAGTATACCAAAGGCATTTTTGCTGCTCATTTGAACAAAAAAATACGAATAAGACACACGGATCTGTATAGACCTACATGTAATGTTTCATTGTACGCCCACAACAATGTATGCGTAATGTTGTTTGCCTTTAAAAGTTTCAGATAAAGACAAAAGACCTTCACAATCTATAGATCTACATAATATGAATGACGAAGCAACACTTTTTTTAAGTGTCATAAAACAGGTCGTGTTCTCAATTTGTTAACCTTTGACACCTCTTTACAAGTACTGTATAAGAGTAAATAGGTTTAACTCCTTCATTTCCAGGGGTGCGTAGTAATCTCTTATCTCTTTTCTAAAGGAGTTTTGTACCAAGAGAAGCTTATCAACACGATAACGGTCCTTTAGTACAATGAAAGAATAAGACCCATTGACTGAAACAAGAGAGGGAATGAAAAGACGTAAGACCTACCAGTGGTACCCTCCAAGCACCCACTTATATAATCTCGCTTGAGAGCCTTGAAAGGATTAACATCTCTTTCAATTTTAAACTACAAAAAAGTTGTTTGCGAAGTCAGTATGTGTGTGCACGCTCTTGTGTGTGCGTGTGTGTGTGTGTGTGTGTGTGTGTGTGTGTGTGTGTGTGTGTGTGTGTG
>NW_004798049.1:0-1030 GCF_000002075.1 Aplysia californica | reverse complement strand
CTCTTTCCTTTCTTGCTGCTTTTCTTTTTTCTTTCCTTTCTTGCTGCTTCCCCCCACCTTCTTTTTTTTCCCTCTTTTCCTTCTTGCTACTTGTTTTCCATTTCCGCTTTTCTTTCTTTCTTGTTTCTTTTTTTATTTTTATTTTCATTTTTATTTTTTTTGCTATCCTTTCGTAAAAAAAAAACAAAAACAACCACCCATAGACTGTATAAGTGATACATAACATAGTTTCTAGGGTGGTATCGAAAAGGGGTACCTTAATGGATAGCTTTTAAGAAAAAATGAGGGAGGGTAGCGGGTTTTCTTTTTTTGGGGGGTAGGGGTTGGGGAGGGGGACACATTTCTCAATTTTTCTGTAGTGGTACAATAGACTACAGACTTGATGATGCATACGTCTTCATTAAATTTGCATCTGTGAGGTGGCTTCTGCTTTCTTCATAGTAAGTAAACATTATGATTAAATAATATAAGATAGGATAAGATGAGATGATACAAGAAAAGATAAGATAAGACAAAGTAAGATAAGGTAAGATAAGGTAAGATAGAATAAGATATGATAAGATAAGAATTAACTTAATTTTCAAGACGCTGGCTCATTGCTCATTGATTTGGTGTGTCACCCCCCACACACACACACACACACTCTCTCTCTCTCTCTCTCTCTCTCTCTCTCTCTCTCTCTCTCTCTCTCTCACTTTGTTATTTTGTTTTTGACAAATCTTTTTAACACATTTTAACAAGTTGATTCGTTTTACGACCTTGTTGCTTGATGATATTCGCTGTTTTAGTATGGGTATCAAGGCTGTGCACTTGCACAGAAAAGCAGGGCATCCTTTGAATGTCTATAATAGTACAATAAACTCTCGTCTAGGTGAAGGAGATAGGTAGGTAGACAGACAGACAGACAGACAGACAGACAGACAGACAGACAGACAGACAGACAGACAGGAAGATATAGATAGATAGATAGATAGATAGATAGATAGATAGATAGATAGATAGATAGATAGATAGATAGATAGATAGATAG
>NW_004798048.1:349813-350922 GCF_000002075.1 Aplysia californica | reverse complement strand
GGGGGGGGGAGGGCCGGGGTCTCCACTGTCCATGCGGCCAATGTAGGTCCCAGTGACAGTAGTCACGACAGACGTTCCTCTATTAACTGTGATGACAACTGCACAACACACTGATACCTCGCTGCACGGGGACAACAGGAGATGCCTATATCCTCTTCATTTAGTAAGAGTTTTACGGCACTTGCAACACAATAAGCGCCGAATATTAGAGAAGTTACAAGAGCGGTGTTTTTTGTAAGAGTTTTACAGCACTTGCAACACAATAAAGTCATATAAGTGCCGAAGATTAGAGGTGTTACAAGAGAGTAACAAACAAAAAATAGAAGGAGGGGAGATAAGGATGAAAGATGTTTGATAGGAAAGACGGAGCACACCACACTAGAGCACCCACCAACCACTCACTGCCCATATCCTTACACTGAGGCACAATTTCCAGCTTACAATAAGATGTGGAATTATTTACAAAGTAATGGTTCATCTTAAACGTAGCTATGAAAAAGAACTTAGCAAATTAAAAAACTGCACTACAATTAAGGTCACCGAGACAGGCCAAAGCAAAATTGAATCTTCAGAAACAGAAAAGGCATCCACAACTCATAACTTAGAAGTCAGTTTAAACAACAAAAAACCCACACAAAACAATAGCAAGACAAAGGCGTTACGTCCCTTTGATATAAGCCAAGAAAACAATGTGTCTAAACACACAAAATTTACGCGATGTTTGAAATAAGACCAGAGATTTTGGTCATAATCACAACCTGTAGGACAACGAAAGACAAACTTTCATCCAAAGAAACAATACACAGCGGTAGAGTTGAACTCGAAGACGACAGACATATTTGTAGATTGTCCAAGACAAACAGGTCACTCACTGTAGAGTAGAAAAGCGATTGTCTTAGACAGGTGCACGGCTTGAACAGTGTCATTTCAACATTTAAACGCACGGGAGAGGTGGTAAGTGGTCGTTTGTACAGGGGCAGGTTGCCGTTAGAGCAGGTGTGACTGACCTTTGAGAGAGAGAATTGCCGCTGTAGAATGTTGAAAGCTTTTCTGGTCTGTCTGTCGGCAAACGGTGCGTGCGTGTGTGTGTGTGTGTGTGTGTGTGTGTG
>NW_004798048.1:345811-348056 GCF_000002075.1 Aplysia californica | reverse complement strand
GTTTTTTATCACACAAAATAAATAACTATGGCTGTTTTTTATCACACAAAATAAATAACTATGGCTGTTTTTTATCACACAAAATAAATAACTATGGCTGTTTTTTATCACACGAAATAAATAACTATGGCTGTTTTTTATCACACAAAAAAATAAATATGGCTGTTTTTAATCACACATAATAAATAAATATTATGTCTGTTTTTTATCACACAAAATAAATAAATATGGCTGTTTTTGATAACACAAAATAAATAAATATGGCTGTTTTTAATCACACATGATAAACTAGCTGGGCCCCCTTTCGATGAAAGGAATGATCGGTGCATTAACATCAACTGAAAGTCATTGGCCTGCTATATTTATACTCTACTGGAATGGAGCAATACATCTTGAGAGAAGCAAACAATTAGAGGGTCTAGATCTATATTCTCAAAACAAAATGTGACTCGCCAAATATCACTTCCGGCATTTCCGTTGAGAGGGACAGCTTCACAGATTTGTTTCGTTTCTCAGTGAAAGAAGGACGTGAACTTTTTGTCAAATACATGTATATTTTTCTAAATTCAGGAAATGAATAAATAAAAAATCAGGCTCCGTCATTGGGCGTATGTATCTTTTTGCAGATACTTGCCAACTTCCAACTCTGTAGCTGTCGTAGTTTTATGGGAAAAGTGACACATGTGTTTCCAAGTTGCCAAATATTATAATATATGTATCAGGAACACTCCCAGCGAGAAGCGACGTATTTCCTTGAGTGATTAAAAACAGCCACATGTGGCCACACACGTTTTGTTCCGAGGCACTTTCCAACAAGTAGTCCAATGGCAGCTGGGACAGACCTGGGAGGGTCATGAGTATATCCACGGGACGCCGCTGCTATTGACTGTCGCCTTTGTCCGGACAGTTGCTTATCTCAGAATCACCCCGGGGTGGGGGAGGGGGGAGGTTCTTTTTATGATTTCTGTCTTTGACAAGGCCGCTATTGCGCTATTGACCAAAAAAGATATTGGAATGCACTCTGTATGTCCTTTAGCATAGGGGTATCAGATTCTATTCCATGCACGTGGTTTGTAGGGGGCCAAAAACTCGCTCTCTCATTTTTTTTTTTCGCCTTTTTTTTCCTTTTGGTCCTCGTGTCCTTTTTTGTTTCCAGGTGATCAATGTCGTTGTTGGGACTTTTGAAAATGTGCCTCGTAATGTTGTTTATTTGTTTTAGTAAGTGTTTCATGGTACTTACAACACAATAAGGTCATAGAAGTGCCCGAAGATTAGAGGTGTTACAAGAGAGTAACAAACACAAAAAAGAAAGAGGGGAGATAAAGACGATAGGTGTTTGATAGGAAAGAAGGAGTAAACCACACCAGAGCACCCGCCAACCACCCACTCGTAATGTTGTTAGTTGTGCTGAACATAACTGGCCGGGAGGTTTCTTTGGCTCAGTTGGTATCATGCTCAACTAGGAGGCGAGTCCGGTGAACCAAGTTCGAATCCCTAATACATCCCTAATCACTAATGTCCATTGGGGGATGGGTCGAGTCGGGTCGGTTTGCTAGCCAGACTGAGTGCAAAACGCGGCTATCGTGGCACAAACTTATTGCGCCCAACTCTTCGACTGTTTGTTTTCAGACGACGAGTTGGGCGATCGACCCGACCCGATCCCATCCGCAATGGGCACCCGGTATTAAGCATAAACAAGACCAGTTACGAGTTAGTTACCAGCGTGTATTACAGGCTCAGTTTTTCAGAAAGAAAAACATTGGCGTAAGAGGAATCAGTCGGAAAACAGACAGGTACACCGGGAGATATTTCTGTTACATGCGGACATCAGGAACACACCATGATGCAGCGACTACTCAGTACATGTCAGAAAGTGTACATAGGTTTAACGCCCTCTTCAACACAATTAGGTTAGATAAGAGTTTGGACCTCTGACTTTAACGTCTGTCTCCGATAGGACCTAGCCACAGACAGGCTGAGAGTCTTGGAAACTTCACAAAACGACCTGAGTCCAAAAACGCCCCGTCACCACCCAGGGCCACCCACTTCCTAGACAAGCATGATGACGTAGCAACTGGAAATCGTGATGACGTGTACAAGTTACCCTCTGTAAGTAACGGACACAACATGTCGGACAGGCAGCGGATCAAAGCAAATGTTGCGGGACATTTCAAAACACACACACACAGACACACACATACACACACACACACACACACACACACACACACACACTCACACACAC
>NW_004798048.1:341191-342890 GCF_000002075.1 Aplysia californica | reverse complement strand
TCTCTCTCTCTCTCTCTCTCTCCTCCACCCCCACCCCCGGAACCAGAGAGAGACCCAGGTCTCACGTGTGAAAATTTGAAGGTAAAGTTTTTGTCCCTAGTTTATTTTCTTTAAAAGACAAGGAGAGTTTTTTCTATTATCAAACAAACATACACACCAATGAAACCAAACTTCTCCTATAGGTAGGGCAATGCCCACTTTTGGTATAAGTCAAGATTTCTGGAAAACTCTCGAAATCTGGGTTAGCCCGCTTGTCCTTAAAAGCGACAGTTTGTCCACATTTCAGAAGAAAAAAAAATTAAAATCCAGAATGCTGTAGTTTGATGAGGCGCATCGACTGCTCCTAGTCTCATTCTTCTTTCTTTTAAAAGTCACGGATTTAGACTAACTAAACATTTTGTACTGAGACAGTTTTCAGAGAAAGGACACAGTTTTCCGGACTGTCGTAAAACCTGGGCGGTTTGACTTGCGACAAAAGTGACCCCCCCCCCGGGCAGTGCCACTGACTGAATTGTTTTTAGGCCATTCCCAAAGGGGGGACATTAACATGTTCTTATGCTTAGTAGAGTTATAAATAGGCTGATTCATCAATGTCATGCTCATACTGTGCCGGAACAACATAGGGAGAATTGCTGCTTTTTCTTTCCTCATCCTTACTGTCGTCATTTTTCCTCCTTTTCTTTTACATGTTTGTCACTCTCTTGTGACCCGCTATTTCCGAGGTACCTTGATAGTCGAAGCAGACTTTGTGCTGTTCAGGCTAGAGAGGTGAGCAGAGTAAGTCTGATTCCATGTTTGACTTCTCTGTTAACATCCACCCCTGGGCGCTCATATGACCTTTTGCAGTTGCGAGCGCTGTAAAACCTCTACTAAAACTAACTAAACCACCCTTTGACGCTCATATGACCTTAGTAAAACTAGACTAAGGACATAGGACAACGTGACGGAGGTCGTGGAGAGATACATCGATCAACCATCGATAAACTAGTGCGGGATCACACGGCTGAGCAGATTCTGAGGGTCGGTCATTGTGTGAGTGCCGGGCGCGGGGAATGGCGGGGAGACCAGAGCTTTGTTCTCTCACCTTCTCACCTCACCCCATACCACATCTACCACCCACTTCACCCCCCTCCCCACCCTCCGTTACCCCTTCTAAACCTTTCTTCACCCCACCCCCCAACCCGCCCCCTTTTATTCCCCATTGTCCCTCCCTCTTACACACATACACACACACATAGTATACATACATACATACATAGCACATAATAATATGCACACACATATAGACGTATAAACACATATAAACACACACACACATACACACACATAGTATACATACATACATACATACATAGTACATATGTACACCCATATAAACGTGTAAACACACATATACACATATAAACACACATACACATACACATACACACACATAGTATGCATACATACATAGTACATATTTATGTACACACATATAGACGTATAAACACACATACACACATATAGACACACATACACACACATAGTATACATACATACATACATAGTACATATTTATGTACACACATATAGACGTATAAACACACATACACACATATAGACGTATAAACACACATACACACACATAGACACACATACACACACATAGTATACATACATACATAGTACATATTTATGTACACACATATAGACGTATAAA
>NW_004798048.1:337800-339062 GCF_000002075.1 Aplysia californica | reverse complement strand
CCATACACCCCCACCCCCAACAACCCCCCATCTATCCCTCTAGTTTCTTCCTATACCCCATGGTTCCCCTGAACATCCATGTCAGTACTAAACAACTGAAACAGATGAAGGAGTTTGAAATATCTTGGCAGCCCTTTTTCTGAAAACGGGTCCATAGACAGAGAAATAGAAATGCGAACTCAAAAAGCCAACGCTGTCACCTACCAGCTCGCACCCCTTCTATCTCATCTAAACATCTCCATGGACACAAAGAGACAGCTTATCACCTCAATATTCATACCAACATTATGCTATCAGTGCCAGACCTCGACATTTAAGTAAAACCCATGAAAGCAAGATCACCGCATACGAAATGAAATGTCTCCGCAAAACCCTTAACATCACAAGATGAGACAGGCAGAGAAATGAAGAAGTATGAGCTGCTATCGGCATTGAATCCTGCTTGCATTTCATAGAAAGACAGATAATAAAATGGTTTGGCCATCTGTTACGTATGTCACCTGGCCAGCAAGCCTCGAGAGTCTACAACACCAAGCACTCAGGCTATAAAGGAAGAAAAAAGTGGATCGAGGGTGTCAAAGAAACCCTAAGAAAACATAATATCTCAACTGAAAGAGCTGCGGAGCTGGCCTACCAAGGAAAACTGCATCTCCCCTCAACACTTAACGGCAAAAGAGGATGAAAAAGTAGAAGTAAGTAAGTACTCAATGGTTTGTGCTATCACTGTGTTAAGTACATCCCAGGAAAATGGTGAGAGATTGGACGGGGATGAAATCATCATTCATCGACAACGGAGAGCTAGGATTATCACGTAGATCAGTTACCTCACCATTGAGGACATGGACAAAATCCTGAGACTTTCAAACAATGTCTTTGATATTTCGCTGTACCTCAGAATTACCAGTACAAAGTTACATCTGCTCAGTCCCTAGTTTTGAGAAATCTGACGTCAAAGATGTTGAGTTGCACATCATGTCAAACTTTTTTAAATGTCGATGCTTTGAACATCTTGATAACGACCCCGAATAATCTTACGATTTTGCTAGAGCAGATAGATCATTCAGGTTTCTGACCTCCAGGTCTTAGTAACTCAAAACAGGCAAAAATGTCAGACAGAACTTTGTGAATCTACATAGCGATTTGGTCAGATCATCAACAGAAATGTCAGACAGAACTTTGTGAATCTACATAGCGATTTGGTCAGATCATCAACAGAAATGTCAGACAGAACTTTGTGAATCTACATAGCGATTTGGTCAGAT
>NW_004798048.1:334265-335980 GCF_000002075.1 Aplysia californica | reverse complement strand
GGGGGTCTTGAGCCAATGTAATATTGCACTTTTTGTCTGTCCCGAGATCAGAATTCCTGTAATTTGTTTTCTTTGTAATTAAGGCGCTTTTGACATTGACCTGAATCTCAATTTTTTTCCTTATCAGTAAGAAAGAGTGTATGCAATATTTCGCTTGAATGATTTACTCTGCATGTATCATAATCTGCCTGTAGGTGTGTGTGCATGCTTTTCATGAATATTAAGTAAAGCGCATAGAACAAAGATTGTAACACGGATTTGCGAGATATATATGTTATACTGTTATACGATCATTATGAGCGAACAATGTAATATTACGAGATTGGTTTGGGGGGGGGGGGGGGGGGGAAGAGGTAAATATAAAAAAAAGTGTAAGAAGGGAGGAAGGGGGGAAAGTACAAAAAAGGAGTAAGATCATAATATTATTTCAACAGCCCTAACCCTTTGAGAACATGTCGTAAAACCTTACTAAAACTAAACGAAATTTCTTTTAACTCCTTTTAGAACGAGGCGGACACACACGGCCCGATGTTCAACAGAAGAAAGGCAAAGTTACGTCACATTCCCCACCACAGGTCAGAAACCACAAAGAGAAGCTTACATTTTTCATATAAATATCTATGTAGTTGCTTGCTTTATTAAATTCCAGATAAAGATTCTAGAATTGAAAATCTCCATGGGTAAAGAAGTTGTGCTTCTTTTTCTAAAAAATTAATAACGAAAGACATTTGTAAAGATAGCATTCCCCACTCGACAGCAAAGTGCAAAGTCTATGCGCTTTGCAACTTTTATTACCCCAGCAGACCATAGAACATTCAGAAACATTCTCGGCTTCCCGGGAAGCATACAGTGCAAACAGCTGATTAAGCGCTCAGACACTAACATAGTGACAAGATCTTTCGCTGCCTATATCCCAGTACCCATTCCCACCTGGGTGAAGTTAGGGACATTCGGGTAAAGTGCCTTTCCCAACGACACACCATCGGGCCTCTAATTTAATGGGATTCGAACCCACGAGCGCCACATTGATCCTATGAATCAGTGGAAACAGCTCAATCTAAAGAGCTCTAAAGATCAAATGAACGAGAGAAAGTACAGCTGTGAGGAGAGAAAGAGGGAAAGAAGAGCCGAGGAAGACAGGACAACAGACACAGATGGCCTGAACAACTTGGCAACGAAACGCGGAGAGAGGGTTGTGGCTCAAAGACAGCAGTAAGAAGGAGCCAAGGAGAAGCAGTGGAAAGGCTGCAGAAAAAGTCAGGAGACCAAAGGAGGGGGCAAAGGAGGTGAGGGAATGGGGGCAGAAAGTGGAGACGAAAGTAGACAACAGAATATTGCTAGAGAGCAGGAAAGGGGGTGAGAGGAGAACATTTTTATCTTAAAGAAGAGAATTTTCCGTCGCTGTCAGGATTCGAACCCAGGACCAATTGAATGAGAGGCGAGCACTTTAACCTCTGGACCACGAGAGCCCCTTGCGATGTCTTTCTTTGACAAACTGTATCTACAATATTTTGTATCTTCTTTTTCAACTGAAAATGAGTAATGTGTCCGGTGTGCTCATATGACTGCATGCAGTTGCGAGCGCCGTAAAACACTTACCAAAAAAAATTGCCAAAGGGAACGTATAAACTGAATGATAAAACCAGAGTGAGCAGTAGTGTATTACTGTAGTCAGTTTCCTTATCTTTCCAATCGGTTTTCACACACACACACAC
>NW_004798048.1:332665-333879 GCF_000002075.1 Aplysia californica | reverse complement strand
GAGAGAGAGAGAGAGAGAGAGAGAGAGAGAGAGAGGACGACAGAAACAGGCTACCGCCAGTTCCGGATGTACATACTCTACCTCCTGACGAAATGCGGCCGTCACAGAATCGATTTGCCACAAGTTACAACCACAACACAACACAACACAACACAACACGACACGACATAAGTCAAAGCAATCATTCTCCCTAGCTCCCTCGCTCCCTCGCTCCCCGACTTGCACAAAACCCAGCGCTCCCTTTTTACCGGAATCAGAAAGCCCAACATTCTTATGCAATAGCGGCGGTGTAAAAAACCCTCGTTAAAATCGAATTTGATTGCTCCAGTTCAGCCGGCGATCAAAAGGGGTGCGCATATTTTGAACACATGGCGAGGCGTGACTGTTGCTCATAGATCTACCCGCCTCTTAAATAAGCTATCAGTGTTGATAGGGGTGTTAAGAACATGTATAGATCCACCCACTGAAACAACCTATAAGTGTTGATAGGGGTGTTAAAACCACGTATAGACCTACACGTCTCTCAACCCTATCCCTACGCCTTTCGGTCATTTTGTACCCCCGGGGTTGTATTCTTCACATTTTAGAATACTTCTAGTACAAAGATCTCTTTGAAACTTTCAGTATTTCTTTTTTTAAAATCATTTTGACAGACTGCTATGCAAAGCGTACAGATCGGAGTAACGAGTAGATTTCCTCTTTGGAAAGTGGTGGCAAAGAGTTCTCCACGTTGTATGGATACGATAGTAAAACACGACGTACGGATAGGGTTAAATAACCTATTAGTGTTGATAGGGGCGTTAAAACCATGTATAGACCTACCTGCCTTTACATAAGCTCTCAGTGTCTATAGGGGTGTTAAAATCATGCATAGAACCATCCACTTAACCTAAAAGCGTCCATAAGAGCTTTAAAACCATGCACAGAAATACCCACTTAAACAACCTAACAGTATTGATAGCGGCGTTAAAACCATGCATGGTTAATCTCCCCACTCGAAAGAGAAAAGAAGGGGAGAGCGCTGACATTAATTAGAATGAACAGGCCGTAAAACGATTGAATTTGTTGTAATCTTCAAAGGAGCAGCAACGAAAATAGAACAGTGTCAGGACCAAACAAAGACACAGCAAGAAGTAATTAATCCTGTTTCTCAGCGCGTTGTTTGTGTGTGTGTGTGTGTGTGTGTGTGTGTGTGTGTGTGTGTGTGTGTGTGT
>NW_004798048.1:328043-329944 GCF_000002075.1 Aplysia californica | reverse complement strand
GAGATGAAACAATGGTGTGTAGCCCTCAGCTGACTCCAACACATCTCGGCAGTATACTACACACACACCACGCGCTATATTTTTTGCCTTCACTTTCAAAACTGACGTGGCGGGCGAATGGTAATTCAAAAGCAAACACACAAACATAATTTAACTTGGTGATCCGGTATTAAATTGCGTTCCCCGTGTGAATTTTACTAATTTTGGGTCGCTGATCACGAAAATCTCATTATTTTTTTGATTTGACGAATATTTTGGAAATTTTTAAAATGTATTTTCAACTACGACTGGGGTAACATCAAAGAAGCCGCTCCCCCGTCGTCACTCCTTCGGTTCGCCGGCCGGCAAATATCTGGCGTCGTCAGATATCTGGTGGTTGGACGGAAAACCCTTCAATATCGAGAGAATTGCTCAGTTTCCACGTGAAATTGACAGGATGCCGGCCGGCCTCTCGATATCCTACAGTTTGTCGATCAGCGAACTGTACGTCTAAATGGGGCTTTAGTAAGGTTTTACGGCGCTCGCAACTGCATAAGGTCATATGAGCGCCAAGGGGTAGATGTCAACAGAGAAGTCCAAACGGGGAATCAGGCTTACTCTGCTCACCTCTCTAGCTTCAACAGCACAAATTCTACTTCGACTATCAAGGCACCGCGGAAATAGCAGTTCACAAGAGAGTGGCAAACATACAAAAGAAGTAGAGGGAAAATGACGATAGCAAAGATGAGGAAAGAAAAAGCAGCAGTTCCCCCTATGTTGTTCCGGCACAGTATGATCATGGCATTGATAAATCAGCCCATTTACAATTTTACAGTGGATATTAGTAACAGGCAAAGGATCAAAACCAGAAATAATCCCCACAATAGCGCAATCTTCAGCAAAAATGACCAAGTTGAAAACCAGTTGGAACGACAGAAATATCACCACCAGGTCAAAGATGGGAATGGGACCGATACGTTCCCTGGTCATGTCAGTATTTTTGTACGCATGTGAATTCTGGACCTTGAATTCAGACCTTGAAAGAAGGATCAAAGCTGTGGCGATGAGATGCTTCCGAAAAATCCTTGGTATCTCATACAAAGATCACACCACAAATGACGAAGTCAAACAACGGATCAAAAATGATATCGAACCTTATGCTGACCTTCTCACTCTGGTCAGGAAACGCAAACTGCAATGGCATAGACACATCACCCGTTCATGCCAATATGATCCTGCAAGGCAGCGTCCAGGGAAAAAGGAGCAGAGGCAGACCGAAGAAGAGTTGGGAGGACAACATCAAGGAATGGACAGGCCTGGAACTCAAAGATCCGCTCAGGAAAGCTGAAGACCGGAAGCAGTGGAGGAAGCTGGTGGCCAAATCTTCAAAACGCCCCGACGGACATCCAGTCTGCGGGATAGGTGAAGGTGAAGGTGGTGTGCATGAGAACACTATCCCTCCTTTGGGAACGGCCAAAAGACAACTCCTGTCAGTGGCACTGCCCTGGAAAGGGGGGGGGGGATCCTGTCTTACCAGGTATTATACGCTGATGGTTTGTGTTCGAATCCTCACTGGGTTCTTAGTTCTTGTTGACAGAGTGTTGTTTTTGAAAGTTTTCCTTCATGTTTGGTCCAGTGCTGTCAGAGACGGGTGTAACTTCAGTCAGGGGGAAAAGGCGAGGGGTGGGTACTGTCTCTTGAATTACCTCACAGTGAACAAAGGGATTTGAACCCACACCCTGTCATACCCAATAACCCCAACTCCACTCCACCCCCAACACCCTGTCATACCCTCATAACCCCAACTCCACTCCACCCCCACACCCTGTCATACCCCCATAATCCCAACTCCACTCCACCCCCCACACCCTGTCATACCCCCATAACCCCAACTCCACTCCACCCCCCACACCCTGTCATAC
>NW_004798048.1:324616-325874 GCF_000002075.1 Aplysia californica | reverse complement strand
TGTGTGTGTGTGTGTGTGTGTGTGTGTGTGTGTGTGTGTGTGTGTATGTGTGTATGTGTATGAGTGTATATGTATGTATGTGTGGGTATGTGTTTGTTTGTTTGTGTGTATGCGTATGTGTATGCATGTGTGTATGTGTGTGCATGTGGCTGTGTGTATGTGTGCAGTATGTATATGTGTGTGTGTATGTGTGTGTGTCTTTGTATTTTTGTGTATGTGTGTGTGTGCGCGTATGTGTGTGTGTCTGTGTGTCTGTGTGTATGTGTGTGTGTCTTTGTATATTTGTGTATGTGTGTGTGTGCGCGTATGTGTGTGTCTGTGTGTCTGTGTGTGTGTATGTGTATGCGTGTATGTGTGTATGTATGTATGTGTGTGTGCATGTCTGTGTATATGTGTGTATGTATGTGTGTGTGTGTATGTGTGTATGTCTGTGTTATGTGTGTATCTGTGTGTGCGTATGTATGTATGTCTGTGTATATGTGTGTGTATGTGTGTGTATGTGTGTATGCGTGTGTATGTGTGTGTGTGTCCGTCTGTTTGTGTGTGTGCATGTATGTGTGTGTGTATGAGTGTATGTGTGTATGTGTGTATGCATGTGTATGTATGTGTGTGCATGTGAGTATGTATGTATATATGTGTGTGAGAGTGTGAGTGTATGTGTGTGAGTGTGTGTGTGTGTATGTGTATGTTTATGCATGTGTGTATGTGTGCATGTGTGTGAATGTATGTGTGTGTGTATGCATGTGTGTGCATGTGTGTATGCTTGTGTCTGTCTGTCTGTCTGTGTGTATGCATGTGTGTGCATGTGTATGAGTGTATGTGTGTATGTGTGTATGCATGTGTGTATGTGTGCATGTGTGTGAATGTATGTGTGTGAATGTATGTGTGTGTGTATGCATGTGTGTGCATGTGTGTATGCTTGTGTCTGTCTGTCTGTCTGTGTGTATGCATGTGTGTGCATGTGTATGAGTGTATGTGTGTATGTGTGTATGCATGTGTGTATGTGTGCATGTGTGTGAATGTATGTGTGTGAATGTATGTGTGTGTGTATGCATGTGTGTGCATGTGTGTATGCTT
Organism: Aplysia californica; assembly: GCF_000002075.1. NCBI lineage: Eukaryota > Metazoa > Mollusca > Gastropoda > Aplysiida > Aplysiidae > Aplysia > Aplysia californica. Next base: position 324,797 of record NW_004798048.1, on the reverse strand, counting down.
GTGTCTGTGTGTCTGTCTGCCTGTCTGTGTGTATGCATGTGTGTGCATGTGTATGAGTGTATGTGTGTATGTGTGTATGCATGTGTATGTATGTGTGTGCATGTGTGTATGTATGTGTATGTGTGTGTATATGAGTGCATATGTGTATGAATGTGTGAGTGCAGGTGTGTATATATATATA
>NW_004798048.1:317856-323216 GCF_000002075.1 Aplysia californica | reverse complement strand
CACACACACACACACACACACACACACACATACACACACAAACACACACACACACACACACACACACACACACACACACAATGACCTTGGTCGTGGGTGGTTAGGCTCTGGTGTGCTTTGCTCCTTCTTTCCTATCAAACATCAATCAATCTCTCCTCTTTCTTGTTAGTGTTTGTTACTCTCTTGTAACACCTATATTCTTCGGCACTTATATGACCTTATTATGTTGCAAGTGCTGTAAAACTCTTACAAAAAAAAACCGACCTTGGCCTAGACAGTGAGAGACACGCACGGATAGATACTTCTTTCTTGGTATCGGGCGGGGAACCTTTCCACTTAAAGCAAAAGAGAATCAGACTTTGTGCGTTGAGGCTAGAGAGTTGAGTAGAGTAAGTCTGATTCCCTTAAGGACTTCTCTTTTGACATACACCCCTTGGCGCTCATATGACCTTTTGCAGTTGCGAGCTCCGTAAAACCTTACTAAAACAAGGCAAAAGAAAACTTGGACCCCCCCCCCCAAACACACACACACAACCACCCACCCCACCCCTCTCTCCCAACACCCCACCCCGTCCTTTCCTCCCCCGCCTCTGCTGGGACTGACCTGTTTTGTCTCACGTGTGTCTGTGACAATGTCGTGTCAAGTAAATATGTACAAAAAGGACATTGCTGGTTTTCACCTTGCAATCCTATATTCTCTATAATTGCCGTCCTATTTTCATGTTTGATGGCTTGAAGCTCTTCTGCTAATCCATTTATGTTATTACCAAACAAAAAATACACTTTATAAAGACTTTTATCCAAAAGACAAGGAAAAAATAATACTTTTGCCAATATTGAAAATCAATTTATTGAAAAATTGTTGGAATTCTAAGCCACAAATTCTAAAAGCAAATGTAGAAATTGTAAAATCCACGGACGCTTAAAGGCTGACCACCTGTTCAATACTTTCTTAAAACTGGAAACATTCCAAGAGACATTTTTTTTCACCCAAAAATTCTGAAACAACAGCCTACGAATACTGAAAACAATTATTCTTATGAGTCTCTCAATGGTGGCTCTTTTGGTCGACAGCTATGGTGTTCGCCTCTGTCAACTGGTTTCGGGTTCGAAACCCGACTTGGCTCCTCTTTCCCTTACTCCTGACTCTTTCTACTGCTACCCTAGCTCTTTCTACTGCTACCCTAGCTCTTTCTACTGCTACCCTAGCTTTTTCTACTGCTACCCTAGCTTTTTCTACTGCTACCCCAGCTCTTTCTACTGCTACCCCAGCTCTTTCTACTGCTACCCTAGCTCTTTCTACTGCTACCCTAGCTCTTTCTACTGCTACCCCAGCTCTTTCTACTGCTACCCTAGCTCTTTCTGTAGCAACTCTTGGCTCCTTATGTCTTTCAGCCACACCCCTGATTCTCAAGTAGGAAAGATCTGCACCTAGCCTCTCGGATAAGGCAAAAAACTTCAGAGGTCCCATGTACAAGTTGCGCACATTAGAGATCCCTTGATGGTCCTAAAATCGAAAAGAGCAGGCTTCGGCCGCCATCTGGGTGAAATTCAAAATGTATTACTACCCAAATTGACAAAACTTTAGTCTGTAAAAAAACAAAACATGTAGAGCACCACAGACGCGACTTAAGTCGAGAAATGAATCATTTTGCTGTGCTGGGAAATTACTCACCCACTAATCCGGCCACTTAATGTTTTTTTTTAATGTAGATTAGAATCTGAGGATTTTTATGCTCCCATCAGCACTATTTAGACCAATTAGTCTGTTAAGTACCTTGGTACCTGGAGGTGTCATCTCTGACTCAGAGGTTGACGTGTAATGACCCTCCATCCTTCACAATGACGAGCTGTCGTTGCACATACTGTCATACCCAGGCCAGTCCATGTTTTTTAAATGCCCGAAGTAAGGTATTTTCCTGCAAGTCACCTAAGTATACCACAGAAAAGGCACGATTTAGACCAATTTTATAAGTCACTTAAATATACCAAAGAAAAGACTCAATTGAGAGAAAGACATAATTTAGACCAATAATAGCCACTTAAATAAAGCACAAGAAAGAAAGCATGAGAGAAAGATATATTTTAGACTAATTATTAAAGAAAGAAAGCATGAGAGAAAGATATATTTTAGTCTAATTATTAAAGAAAGAAAACATGAGAGACGACAGCACCATGACTGTGACCTTCACCCCCGCCACAGACCCGACGTTGTTGACCCCCACAGAGTTCATGAGCCGGCCAGAGGTCATGACCCTCCCCGCCCCGCCCCTCGTCAAGTTGTAGCACATATCAGACACATATGTGGGGCGTGAGCTGCTCACGTACTCACCCCGGCACGTGCCTGGTGGGTCAGTGGGGGGTCGGGTGGTGGTGATGACGACACAGCCCGTGAGTGGGGTGAGCTGTGCTTGTTGTTGTTGCTGCTGTTGATGTTGTTGCTGTTGTGAGTGCTCACTCTCGCTGCACGCGCCCCCAGCCAGGAGTCTGAGGTAACAGAAGACTTCGTTCAGGTGGCTGGGGGCGGTCCTGTGGTCAAACTGCTCTTTGTAGTAGCTGGACAGACGAAGGAGGAGAGAGAAGAACGGTCGTGGTGACTCTAGATCTACATCCTGGACGGCTGGGGCCGACTCACGCAAACTCACGCGCTCCACGTGTGTTTCCACGACTTTGTTCATCCACCTCTGATCCGCCGAGCAGGAGATATACTGAGCCAACGTCTCCACGTCCAGAGTTGAGAGGTCATAGGTCGGAGGATGGGTGAAGGTCAGGGTGATGAAGATGTCAAAAAGACATGTCTCGTCCTTGATGTAGCCGGGAGCGCGACACGACACGTGCGTGCATGACGAGTCGTTCTGTCTGGTGGGCTCACACTCGATGTGGATGAACCGACCGAGGGGGGAGGCCCGGGTGAGCTGTAGTCTCGTGGGTGAAGTCGGGGAGAGAGACAGGAGTACTGCGAACGACGGAATGGACAACATTGTGGATTTACACGTGTGTCCCGTGAAATTGTAGGCCCGTGGCAAACCAAAAGTGAACAGCGACTCTCGTATAGCTCCAAGAACGGTTTCGTAGTCGATGTCTGGACCAAAATATTTCCACAGAACCATCTCCATAGGGATCGGCTCTGAGCTTTCCGAAGCGAAACATTTGAAACTGTCTAAGTTCTCGTACAAAAGCCCAGTGGAGTTGTCTATTACTGGGAACGGGGGGAAAACAGACGGTGTGTGGTTGTTGGCACCCAAGTCATCATCAGCAGCAGCAAATGTGCCGAAGCTCTGCTGATTCTCGCATCCTTTTATCAGAAAATAGTCCACGTTCTCGGGACAGACAGTGTCCGCGTTCAGAAGTTGATCAGAGTACGAGAGTTCTGCCGCTTTCTGTACATCACCACACACTTTGCTGATGTCTGGACAACAGGTATTGTACACGAAGCACGTCTGGTCACATCGACATCCTGTCCTGCTCTCATCCCCACAATATCCGTCACAGCTCAACACATCCATGGAGAACACGCCTAACTCCCCGCGGGTCACCCCAAGCAGAGATGACGTCAGCACCAAGACGCACAAAGCCCAGCCCATCTTGTTCCGCACAATCAAAGATCGTACATAACATTAACAAGATAGTTCAGTCAGCCAAAAAGCGTCCGCGGAAGTTGCAGATGGCGCTGCAGTCTTTGTTTTGTCTCTTTCGTTTCACCAGAAGAAGAAAAGGAATGGCACAGTTTGTTAGTTTCACTTTTATTGTTTTTCACGCAAGTAGGGTAACTCTGATCGCAAAGTCCACGCTTTTTCGAAGAGGGCACCACCGAATTTTGAGGACACTTTTTTAATTGGCTCAAAAATAGGAGTGAACTACCTTGTTATACACGATCTTTGGCACAATTGAGGATAAATCGGGGCAAATCGTCAAATTCTCCTTGGGGTTTTCTGTTCAGAAAGTGATAAAATTGTGAATAAACTCCCCGTCTTTTCATAAGTATGATTAAACTGAATAATCTCCCCGTCTTTTCATCAAGTGTGATTAAACTGTGAATAATCTCCCCGTCTTTTTATCAAGTGTGATTAAACTGTGAATAATCTCCCTGTCTTTTCATAAACTGTGAATAATCTCCCTGTCTTTTCATCAAGTGTGATATAATCTCCCTGCCTTTTCATCAAGTGTGATATAATCTCCCTGTCTTTTCATCAAGTGTGATATAATCTCCCTGTCTTTTCATCAAGTGTGATATAATCTCCCTGTCTTTTCATCAAGTGTGATATAATCTCCCTGTCTTTCCCGCCCTCTCCTGAAAGGTCATCTGCCACAAACCTGTGTGGTCTGTCGGCGTCCTTGACCTTCCTCCGCGTGGAAGAATAGACAGACCCACAGTTGGCGGTCCCAGGTAAGTCCTACGTCTTTCCTTTCTTTTTTTTATAAAAAAAAGGTGTTTCTATCCGTCCATTTTTCCCCAGCGCTAAGTGGCCGCTGTTACGTCGATGTGTTCCTCTTTAGTCCAACAAGCAAACAGGAGTCAGGTCTGGTGCCACTTACTGCCTCGTCGTTGTACTTCTTTTCACTCAAACGAACAAACAAACAAACAAACAAACAAACAAACAAACAAACAAATAAACAAACAGAAGTCAAGTCAATGGTCAAATACTAAGCCCAGATTACAGAAACAACAGCCTCTCAACTGTGTGAGGTTCTTGGGGCGTCTAACGGGCCACTCCTGGGGACGACAATAGGGAAACGTTATGATCTCTTTAGCTGGCAGGGGTGACGACAAAATACAATCTAGAACGCATGTGTCATACTAAAATTAATAAGACACAGGGATGTATTCGTTATGTACGAATTTCGTTATAATATGTGTGTTTTAAATACGAAGAATTTAAGATAAAAATCCAGGATCTGAAAATCTGTTAGTTAATTAACTGTGTGTTTTGCTATGGATGTCTTTCATCGTGTGCGTCTTTTATTATGTTTCTGCTTGATACGTGCTGTTTTGCCGTGTGCATGTTTTGACATGTGTGTGTGTTTAGCTATGTGCGTGTTCGATATGTGCTCGTTTGGATATTTGTGTGTTTTGATACCTGTGTGTTTAGCTATGTGCGTGTTTCGATATGGAAGTGTTTCGATATGTGCGTGTTTCAATACGTGTGTGTTTCGATACGTGCGTGTTTCGATATGTGCGTGTTTCAATACCTGTGTGTTTCGATACGTGCGTGTTTTGATATGTGCGTGTTTCAATACGTGTGTGTTTCGATACGTGCGTGTTTCGATATGTGCGTGTTTCAATACCTGTGTGTTTCGATACGTGCGTGTTTTGATATGTGCGTGTTTCAATACGTGTGTGTTTCGATACGTGCGTGTTT
>NW_004798048.1:315810-316993 GCF_000002075.1 Aplysia californica | reverse complement strand
ATTCTTTTTCTGGAAAAACGAAAGAGAGCTTCAAAACAGACTGCAGCGCCATCTGAAGCAAAGAGCGAACTTCCTGCGGATACTTTTTTGGCTGAGTGGCCCATCTTGTTATGTACGACCTTTGGTTTAGCGTGCGTGTTTCGATATGTGTGTGTTTCGATACGTGTGTGTTTAGCTATGTGCGTGTTTCGATATCTGCGTGTTTCGATACGTGTGTGTTTAGCTATGTGCGTGTTTCGATATGTGCGTGTTTCGATATGGAAGTGTTTCGCAATACATGTATGTGTCTTTCACTATGTACATGTTTAGCTGCGTGCGTGTTTTACTATGTGCCTGCTCGCTATGTGCATGTTTCGCTATGTGTGTGTTTCTATGTGCTTGTTTTGCAGTGTGCGTGTTTTGATATGTGCATGTTTGGCTTTGTGCGTGTTGCTGTGTGCGTATTTAGCTATGTGTGTGTTTTGCTGTGTGTGTATTTAGCTATGTGTGTGTTTTGCTGTGTGCGTATTTAGCTATGTGTGTGTTTTGCTGTGTGCGTATTTAGCTATGTGTGTTTTGCTGTGTGCATATTAAGCTATGTGTGTGTTTTGCTGTGTGCGTATTTAGCTAAGTGTGTGTTTTGCTGTGTGCGTATTTAGCTATGTGTGTGTTTTGCTGTGTGCGTATTTAGCTATGTGTGTGTTTTGCTGTGTGCGTGTTATGCTATTTGTGTGCTTGCAACGCGTGTGTTTCGATATTATTTATGTTCGTGTTTCTCTTTGTGCGTGTTTCGATGTGTGTTCTTCGCTATGTGTGTGTTTCGCTATGTGCATGCTAGACTGTAGGTGGGCCTACTAGAGCCAAGTTGGCAAAGGAGAGGTGACTGACAGAATCCCACTGACCGATAGCGTGGGAGAAGTGGGTGCTGTCAGCTGTACCGTGTTAGTTGTTCGGTTTACCTCTCTGTGGCTACGTGTGGTCAGCCTTTTCTTGCTGTTGTGAATTTTGTTTGCTTTATTAAAATTTGTTTTAGTAGAGGGTTTTTTCGGAGCTCGCAACTGCGTAAGGTCATATGAGCGCCAAAGGGGTGAATGTCAACAGAGAAGTCCTTACAGGGAATCAGACTTACTCTGTTCACCTCTCTAGCTTCAACAGCATAAAGTCTGCTTCGACTATCAAGGCACCCCGGAAATAGCGGGTCACA
>NW_004798048.1:311295-312580 GCF_000002075.1 Aplysia californica | reverse complement strand
CAATAGAAAATAGACACTGCCAGGTTGATTAGATGAGGGGAATGTGGTTACGCAAGCATACACCTAGGAGCATAATACCATGTTTACACTGCTCCAAACATGAAGTTTTTCAATATATTTCTACGTGCATATATTGTCACAATATCACCTTCCTCAAGTGATTAATATCAACATAATATATCAAATGTCAACCCCTCGTTCAACCACAAAAGTTTAGAAGACAGAGTACGAAACTGTTCCAGTAATTGCTTGCCCTAGCTTAATCTTGCCAACAGCACTGAACCGATTAATATTATTTTCTAATCCACAGTTTTTAACGTAACTGTCATAGGCTTATAGCAACAGAGTAAGAAACAAGTTTTGAAATACTGACGTTATTGCGTCATATTATATCAAATTCTCGCTGTGGGCGCGAAAATCAAGAACAGGCGTGGCTGATCATTTTCGTCGGTAAAAACGTCGTCCTAACCTTTATACACCCGCACAAAGATGTCTTCATATGACCCACCCAGTCATTGCGGGACGATGCTATTATATAATATATGTGACATTTTCAAGAGATTTTTAATTTATTTCTTCTGAAACCGCGCATGTCCTTGAGACATTTCATCTAATCTTCTCTGTATTTCCAGTTCTCTGTGCATGGTTCTCAATTTCTGTTCGCCCTGTCGGCCTACTCAGTGCAAATACAATCAGTTATTGGAAACTTTATATTGCTAAGGCTCTGGGGTCCTTCCGTTTTTTTACTGTTTTCGTTTTTGTTTCCGTTTTGTTTTTTAATTATCATGTCTGGGGTTCTTATACCTCCTCTTCTTGTTTTATAACAATGGCAATGATAATGGCGATGATAACGATACCATAAATGATGATCATAATGATAAAGATAATGATGATAATGACGATAATAATAATGATTTATTATTATTATCATTAATATGTGTGTCACGACACGACGCAAGCAGACACTCGTCACTTTTGGAGCATAGGCTTACAGAATTGTTGGTATCATCTTAAATTAACGCTGGTCAATTTGTCTTGTTAATTTTCAGTGGAAAAAAGATACCGTCTATCTTGTATAGCAGTGGAGAATATTTGCGATTGAAGGAGGTATAGACGTCGCCTGGTGTCAGAAGAGGTAAACTTAGCCAGAAAATGGCGCGAAAGTTTGGTGAGTGTCCTTGGAAAAAGCAAATGTACATTGTTGTGCCTGGGATCAACGTCTTTCAGTTAATGCATACGAAAGGTCTTGACCACCCCCACCCCCACCCCCAACCCCCCTCTCTCT
>NW_004798048.1:305049-306344 GCF_000002075.1 Aplysia californica | reverse complement strand
AAATAGCCATAGCATCTTTGTAGTCGATAAAATCAGCTTGTAAACTTTTGTGCTATAACGTAATCTTTTCTTTGCCTTTATCCATTTGATCTTCCACATTGATAGAAAGTATTCCGAAATTAGGAAAAACCGGTCTTGTTTCACACCGGGTGAGAATAGCCTTCGGTGGCAAGTCTCACCCGGGGTGAGAGGTCGATCGTATTTCTATTCTCACCCCGGGTGAGAATAGCCACTTCCTTTCCTTATATGGAAAGGTAGTGTCAATTGCCACCGAGTGACGCGGTGGCAATTGACAAAAATTGAGTAAATTGGAGCTCTTCTGTATTTGTGGGTAGATCTAGCTTATTGTCTCGAGTGCTCGGTGTTGTGCGTTCGCCTCTGTGTGTGTGTGTGAGTGTCTTTTCCTGACCCCCGTCCCCCGATTTATGTTCCCCGATATAACGTGAATTTCTGCTTGAGTTTGTGTGCGTTTGTGACCTTCTACTTCTAGAATTGCCTGTGTTGGTTCTACACCAAACTGTAGGCTAAGGCTAGCCTAGATCTAGATACGTCTCATTGAAAACACGCCAAGTTGGTACCGTAGCTCTAGACTAGATTTGCTCGTCCAATAAAATTAGTTGAGAACAAATTGACCCATTGGACACACATTTATGTATAATGCTAAAGATAGTGTTGTTTTCAGACTTGACACCCCTTCACTCGGTGGCAATTGACAAAAAGTCAATTTTTGTCAATTGCCACCGCGTCACTCGGTGGCAATTGACGCTACCATATGGAAAATGACGTGGTCAATTACAGGCCAAAGTTATAAATAGTGACCAATGACTTTGCAAGTTATCTTTACCTCGTAGAGCGTCTCTTGGCCGAGATATTGATCGATAAAGTGACGCAGTCCCGCTGAGCGACTACACACTATGTGTTATCACTTGTTTCGCTGTGCTGATGAACTAATTGTTGAGTCTATCGCGTTCTGGGCTTTGTTTGTATTTATTTGATCGCTGATCATTTTTTAATGGCTCATTTTATCAGCTTAAAGAAAATATTAGCTTTTATATGCTTTTTATCATCTGTTGAGCCGTAAATGTTCATTTTTCAGTAGCAGGGTATACGTTTCGGGTATCTCAGCTGATTCCCCCCTGCCAAACCCCCATGTTTACAGCTGATCGGCCATGGCGGCGGGGCATTTTTGGCGGGTTACTTCGGTGAAACGCTGAGCGCTTCTATGGTTAACTCTTGTCCTGCGTCTGTGCCGAGATGCGAATCTTATCAGCAACTGATTACGCCGGATGTGCCGG
>NW_004798048.1:302901-304756 GCF_000002075.1 Aplysia californica | reverse complement strand
CTGATAAGACATTAAGAGTAGTTACGCTCAATCGAATATAACCTTTCTGGACGCTCTTGTTGTTATGAATGACCTGAGGTTCGAAAGGGGATGATTTAGATCAATTTCCGAATGTTTTACACTCAAATTGTTCTTTGTACCTGCACAATGGTATTCAAAACTATCAAACAAGCTTATTTTTTATCAGGTAGTATCTTTTCATTATACAAAATCAAGCTCATTTGAAAGATTTTGTATAGAGAAAAATGGAAGTCTTGTTTCCTGACTATCCTTTCGAGCTCCTCATGTCTAAGTGGGTCATTTTCTTCTATAATTTCATTAGACAAACATCTAAAGCTACCAACTTGGCGTGTTTTGAATGAGACGTATGCCTCGATTACGAACCAACGCAGGCAGTTCTAGAAAAAGGCCACAAACGCACACAAACTCAAGCAGACTGAGGCACTCACACTTGGCCTGCGTGAATGGGGATCCGTTTTAATCAATTGATTTTTTAAATCTAAAAACCACACAGTTTTTAGAATTTACTCCTCTTTCATCAAAGCTTGTTTTAAAGCAATTTCAGATTTAGCATTTTAAAAACGAAGTGTATACACAGACCCGGTAACCGGGAACAAAATCACGAAGTGTATACAGACCAGGTTGGGGAAATCTTTTGTGATTTCAGAAAGTTTCAGTGGCCAGACCGGGTAGTGTGTGTGTGAGAGAGAGAGAGAGGGGGTGGGGGGTGCTTGCAAATATCACATGCCCCAACTGACAGGAGGGAACGAGAGAAAGATAGTTTTGAGTGGGAAAGTAGGTGGGGGGAGAAAGAAAGACAGAGACCAACAAAGAGGAAGAAAAGGCGAGCGATACAAAGAGGAGAGAGAGAGAGATATGGAGAAGGAGAGAGAAATAGAGAGGGTGACTGCTCGATTGAAATTATGACAATTCTTTTCTTCAAATCGTCTTATTTCTTTGATTCCCCCAATTCCAAAACGGAGGAGAAACAATCGTTCATCGAAAGAACATCCGCAGTCTTCATTTAGATCTAGGCCTCGAAACTAGACCTAGGCCATAGACCTAGAAGAACCTAGGTCTACCCCATAGAGTTATTTCCTTTTTAAACCTAATAGTGTAAGTCTATGGTCTATCCTGAGCCAAGAAGGCGCTGAAACTTTCTGAAATCACAAAAGATTTCTCTTACCGGGTCTGTATACTTTGTGATTATGTTCCTGGTTACTGGGTCTGTGTACACTCCCTTTTAAAAATGCTTCATATTGCCATTGCTTAAATTGTGGTGCTTTTTTTTTTTATGCTCTTAATTTGAAAAATGTGTTTTTGATTTAGTCTCTGCTAAATCTGTACAACTTGTCAATATATTTACAACATATTTTTCCAAAGTCGCAGGGGATTTTATGCTTGATTTTTACTCTTTTTAAAAAAACTTATAATTTGCTAATTTGATTTTTGTAACAGGACCTTACTGGAATAGAACAGATAGAAAGATGCCGGGAGATTCTTCAAGCACACGACTGGAATATCGAGGTAAGAGTTCACCAGGGGTCAGACTGTTTATTTCTTCTCAAATTGTTCAACATTTTGTTTTTTGCCTCATATATGCACAGGGTTGGTGATTTTTTTGATTTTTTTGATAAAAATAAAAAAAATCGATTTTAAAAATTTAAATCAGATTTTTAAAATTTAAATCTTATTTTTTTTAAAATGTCGACACAGTTTGGGATTTTTGGTGGCTAAAAGTATGTTCTTTTTGTGCAAAATGCATTGTCTTTATTTTAACTAATGATTAATTTAAGCAACTGCAATTTTAGAAAGCCTTAATCTGCTATATCAGTGAATTATGGCTACAGACAAA
>NW_004798048.1:294082-302009 GCF_000002075.1 Aplysia californica | reverse complement strand
AAATCACTGATTTTTATCAAAAAAATCAAGTTGATTTAAATAAAAAAAATCAACTTTTTAAAATCAACCTGATTTAAATCAACCCAACCCTGTATATGCATGGAGTTGAAATTGCCTTAGATGAACAGACATTAGGGAGAAAAGTGGTGAAAAACACACAAAGGGGGGAATGGGAAGTGACTGTTTGTACAGGTGATTGTCTTGTACTCGTGGTAATTTGTACTGGCGGGTAGATGATTGTCTTAAACAGGTGATTGTCTTATACAGGTGGCCGTTTGTACAGGTGATTGTCTTTTATACTGGTGGTCGTTTGTACAGGTGATTGTCTTTTATACAGGTGGTCATTTGTACAGGCAGGGTTGGGTTGATTTAAATCAGTTGTGTTTTCAAATTTAAATCAACTTGATTTTTAAAATAAAAATCAGTGATTTAAATCACTTTAATAATTTATTGTTATTCAGGATTTACACATTTCAACATTCAGAATTACTTTCCTTGGTTTCATAAAACAGATATAAGGTTTAGTAGACTAATATAATCATGCTTAAAAGTCTGCTTTCCCCCCTTTCGCTGTAAAATAATACAGTATTCAATTTACTTTTTTTCCATAATTGAAATCAGAGCTGGGTGATTTAAATCAGTTGATTTTTAAAAATATTTTAATCAACTTGATTTTTAAAATAAAAATTAGGGATTTAAATAACTTTTCAAAAAAATGTATTCAGTTTTTACATATTTAAACATTCAGAATTCCTTTCCTTGGTTTTATCAAACAGATATAAGGTTTAGTAGACTAATATAATCATGCTTAAAAGTCTGCTTTCCCCCCTGTCGCGGTAAAATAATACAGTTCTCAATTTACTTGTTTTTCATAAATTGAAAACCAGGGTTGGGTTGATTTAAATCAGTTGATTTAAAAAAAACTGAAATCAACTTGATTTTAAAAATAAAACTCAGTGATTTAAATCACTTAAAAAAAATGTATTCTGTTTTTACATCTTTAATAATAATAATAATAATAATAATAATAGATAGCATTTGTATAGCGCATATCCCCGCTCAACAGCAGGCTCTATGCGCTTTACACTATATTATTACCCCAGCAGACCATACAACACTCCGAAACATTCTCAGCTTCCCGGGAAGCATGTCTTGAAACATTCAGAATTCCTTTCCTTGGTTTTATAAAACAGTGTCACTGTAAAATAATACAGTACTCAATTTCCTTTTTTTTCATAATTGAAAACCAGGGTTGTGTTGATTTAAATCAGTTGATTTTTAAAAAACTGAAATCAACTTGATTTAAAAAATAAAACTCAGTGATCTAAATCACTTTAAAAAAAAGGTATTCTGTTTTTACATCTGTAAACATTCAGAATTCCTTTCCTTGGTTTTATAAAACAGATAAGGTTTAGTAGACTAAAATTGCTTAAAAGTCTGATTTCCCCCCTGTCACTGTAAGTGTAAGTAGTAAAGTAATACAGTATTCAATTTACTTTTTTTTTCATTATAATTGAAAATAGCATTTTCTTTTTCTTTTTAGACAAACTCAAGCGCGCGCACACACACACACACACTGTAATAAAATGCAAGTTTATCATCTATGCATAATTACCCCCCCCCCCCCCCCCTTCCTTTTAGACTGACATTTTCTTCATTTTTTTGTCTGTAGCCATAATTCACTGATATAGCAGATTAAGGCTTTCTAAAATTGCAGTTGCATAGATTAATCATTAGTTAAAATAAAGACAATGCATTTTGCACTAAAAGAACATACTTTTAGCACCAAAAATCCCAAACTGTGTCGACAATTTTTAAAAAATAAAAAAATATAAAAAATCCGATTTAAATTTAAAAAATCTGATTTAAATCCAAAAAATCGATTTTTAAAATTTTTATTTTAAAAATCCCAAAAATCACCAACCCTGCTGATTGTCTTGTACTGGTGGTCGTTTGTACAGGTGATTGTCTTATACAGGTGGTCGTTTGTACAGGTGATTGTGTCTTATACAGGTGGTCGTTTGTACAGGTGATTGTGTCTTATACAGGTGGTCGTTTGTACAGGTGATTGTCTTAAACATTTGATCGTTTGTACAGGTGATTGTCTTGTTCAGGTGGCCAGTTGCACAGGTGATTGTCTTGTACAGATGGCCGTTTGTACAGGTGATTTTCTTATACAGGTGGCCAGTTGCACAGGTGATTGTCTTGTACAGGTGATTGTCTTATACAAGTGGCCAGTTAGGTGATTGTCTTGTACAGGTGATTGTCTTATACAAGTGGCCAGTTAGGTGATTGTCTTGTACAGGTGATTGTCTTATACAAGTGGCTAGTTAGGTGATTGTCTTGTACAGGTGATTGTCTTATACAAGTGGCCAGTTAGGTGATTGTCTTGTACAGGTGATTGTCTTATACAAGTGGCCAGTTAGGTGATTGTCTTATACAAGTGGCCAGTTAGGTGATTGTCTTGTACAGGTGATTGTCTTATACAAGTGGCCAGTTAGGTGATTGTCTTGTACAGGTGATTGTCTTGTACAGGTGGCTGGTGGAGCAGGTTTGACTGTCCAGCACATACATTCAACAAATACGCCCATAGCAAAGAGGCTTTCAGTTCCTGAATCTCTTCTTAAATAAATCTTATTCTTCCTTTGTATTAAGAACTCCCACTTAGAGTAATTTGTACAAAACAAAGATCTCTTTGTCAGGGTGGTTGGGTTGATTTAAATCAGTTGATTTTTAACATTTAAATCAACGTGATTTTTAAAATAAAAATCAGTGATTTAAATCACTTTTAAAATTTATTTTTTTAATTCAGTTTTTACATATTTCAACATTCAGAATTCCTTTCCTTGGTTTCATAAAACAGGTATAAGGTTAAGTAGACTAATATAATCATGCTTAAAAGTCTGATTCCCCCCCCCCCCCCTTTCACTGTAAAATAATACAGTATTCAATTTACTTTTTCCCCCATAAAATTGAGAGCTGCGTTGATTTAAATCAGTTGATTCTTTTTATTTTAATCAACTTGATTTTTAAAATAAAAATCAGTGATTTAAATCACTTTTAAAAAAATGTATTCAGTTTTTACATAAACATTCAGAATTCCTTTCCTTGGTTTTATTAAACAGATATAAGGTTTAGTAGACAAATATAATCATGCTTAAAAGTCTGCTTTCCCCCCTGTTACTGTAAAATAATACAGTATTCAATTTAATTTTTTTCCCATAATTGAAATTAGCATTTTTTTTTTCTTTTTACACAAACACAAGCGCGGGCGCACACACACACACACTGTAATAAAATTTTATCTATGAATAATTACACCCCTCCCCCCCCTCCTTTTAGACTGACATTTTCTTCATTTTTTGTCTGTAGCCATAATTCACTGATATAGCAGATTAAGGCTTTCTTTTGCAGTTACTTAAATTAATCATTAGTTAAAATAATGACAATGCATTTTTCACTAAAAGAACATACTTTTAGCCACCAAAAATCCCAAACTGTGTCGACATTTTTTGAAAAATAAAAAAACTCTGATTTAAATTTAAAAAATCTGATTTAAATTTAAAAAATCGGTTATTTTTTGTATATTTAAAAAAAAAAAAATCACCAACCCTGCTCTTTGTGATCCAAAATCATTAATAAGAGTTATGATTCTGCCGCCACCAAGGCAAAATTCAAAATTTCCTACTGACTGAAAATGTACATGTGTTCCGCGTGCTCATATGACCTTATGCTGTTGCGAATGCCGTAAAACACTTACTAAAACAAACAATTACTTTGCTTTGCTGAAAGAGGTTACAACAGTGGCAAAAGAAATATATATATGTATTGTTACAGAACTTTGGCGGGGGGGGGGGATATTAATGTTCTTTTAGCACTGTAGAATTGTAAATGGGCTGATTTATCAAAGTCATGCTCATACTGTGCTGTCATTTTCCCTCTACTTCTTTTGTAAGTTTGTCACTCTCTTGTGAACCGCTATTTCCTGGGTGCCTTGATAGTCGAAGCAGACTTTGTGCTGTTGAGGCTAGAGAGGTGAGCAGAGTAAGCCTGATTCCCCATTTAGACTTCTCTGTTGACATCCACCCCTTGGTGCTCATATATGGCCTTTGCAATTGCAAGAGCCGTTAAACCTTATTAAAACAGTATCATGAGAAATGTGTATTGAGATGTTCCAGTATTGTGAGCAATGTGTATTGAGATGTTCCAGAAGTTTGTCCTTTGTCTTCCTCCACCCAGGCTGCCGTCCAGGACACGTTCAACGAGCAGGAAGGCGCTCCCCCGGTGTTCTCGCGGCCGCCGCGACAGGAGGAGAGGCCGCCCCAGGTCAACCTGCAGCCCACCAATCAGAGGTAACTCACTACACTGCTACACCTCGTCTACCGACATTGCTCTGGCTTCCTGTTGAGAAAAGAATTGTGTACAAATTGGCCACCCTAGGCCACAATAAATGCTTGAATGATTTAGCGCCATCATATTTGTCAAATTTGATGAATCTGTATGTTCCAACTTGCTGTTTAAGGTCATCAGCTGACAGAAAGAAATTTCTTTTACCATCTATGAAACTTGAAATAATGGGTGAAAGGGCATTTGAATATCAAGGCCCCAAGATCTGGAATGCTTTACCAAGTACATTGAGAGAAATCAAATCTTTTGATTCGTTCAATTGTCAGCTGAAGTCATTTCTGTTTTTAAATAAATAAAATGAATATTTGGAGTGATTTTCTTTTCGTTAGAACACACGTTTTATGTCACTGTTGTACGTTGTACTGTATTGTAAAGCTCTCAGAGCCTGCATACTTTAAATGGGGTTGAGCGCTATGTAAATGTCATTATAATAATATTTTTAAATGCTGAATCTTCCAATGGTGTTGGTGTGTGTTAACTCACCCAGCCCTATCCCAGATAATATCGGTATGAGCGCGCAGCGCTCCAACCCCAATGTCAACAGTATCGGTAATATAAAAAATAATAGTGTTAAGCTAGATACATACTCAGTATTCTGATTGTAACTCAAATGTTTTTCTCATGCGTACTCTAAGGTCATATGAATACTTGTAACTATTACTTACTTACTTTACTTTTTCATCCTCTGTTGCCGTTAAACGTCAAGGGGAGATGCAGTTTTCTATGGCAGGCCAGCTCCGCAGCTCTTTCAGTTGTTCCTATTACAATTGTTGTTATTATCATTATAATCAATATGATTGTGGTTGTGGTTGCCAGAGTGATCCTGTACCCGGGCCATCGACCACAAGGCATCTTCCAGTGGACCTACTACCTGCTCACCATGCCCATCCGATTTGTCTGGGGCACGTTCTTCGACATCATCAAAGCATTCAGTGAGTCCCCACACACACACACACACACACACACACACACACACACACACACGCTCACACATACACTCACTCACGCACACACACACGCTCTCACACACACACACACACACACGCTCATGGGGTCTAGCACACCTGCCACATACTTCCATTTATCAGAGCTGTCTGGGGGTTTGGGCTTTGTTGTTGTTTGGTTTTTGGTTTTTTGGGAGGTGGGGGGGACAGTGCTGATAAAAAAAATCCTGATCGGATTGGCTTTAAATTTTTTAAAAGATATTTGGAATTACATCAGGTCGTACATGACTTATTGTACATGATTGGGAAAATTCACTGTTTTTAATTCAACGCTTGGTTTTTTGTTGTTGTTGTATTTACAATACACTTTTATCTGCCGTGATTGATTCGTAACATAGACTGAATCTACCGGGTGTTCTGGTGACTGGGGTTTTTTTTCCCGCCCCAAACTCCATTGTTAGGGAGTGCTGAGAAAAACTCTTATTGTTGTTGGGGGGAGGGGGGAGCAGGTCTGCCGTAATTTGATACCAAGAAAGATTAAAAAACAAACTGTGGCTGCTATAGCATCAATGTACAATAAATTTCCATTGAAGGTTTCAATAGAAAGCTGCTGATGTCTCTCCCAATAGAAAGCTGCTGATGTCTCTCCAACTTACAATAAACACTTGAAACTTGACATCAAATTTTTAAATCTTTTTTGGTATCTGTAGTCTAGTGACTTGGCTAACAGGCTTGTTACGTTGAAGGTACAGATTCAGGAATTTTGGGTTCGGCTCAGTCTCTTAGTGTGTCCTTGACACTTTTCACAATTGTTTTCCCCCATTTGGCTCAGTTCTATAGAAGATGGACGTTCTATTCCGAGGTCCCACCGCCTAAATATCCTCACAGCGTTGCAAATATGTGAGGCAGCGTGGTGGAATCAGGTGCTTGTCAATTTGGGGGCATATTGAGTGATTGATATCATCTTAAACCCTGTTTCTTTTGCCTTGCTTTTGATGAAACATATATCCATTTATCATGAATACAAGTCAAGATACTGGCGATGGAATGGGGTGGTGGGGGAGGGGGGTCGCCTTGTTTCAGAGCAAGAAAATGGCAGCCAAATTTTATTGATTTCCTGAACTGGAGAGTCAGTGGAAACTGAAAACTTACATCTTTTATGCCTCTAAGCAACTTTTTTCTGTAAAATATACACAGAAACGTGTTCTTTACCACTTTGCCGCCTCATCTCGCCGATTGGCGATTTTTACCACCCAGTTTCTTTGGATTTTTCCCAAAATATAATGGCGAAGTGTTCATGAGCATGAAAGGTGTTGAGCCAAAAACACAAAAAATTCAAAAATAATTAGTGAACCGGTGGAAAAAATTGTATTCTTCAATTTCATTATTTTGAGGATCACCTGATTCCAGCATGATGCCTCGCCTATGTGCTGTCAGTATTTACTCCTTGCAATGCTTTCAATATGATTGTTTGAAAATTGCTTTTTTTCTTTTTCATTTTTTCACAGTCAGTTTCATTCGCCCAGACCCTAGGAGAAGTAAGTGGATTTTTCAGTTTTTGTAGATATTGAATAACGATGATGATAATAATTGAAAGTTGAAAGTCCTCTTTTTTTTTTTTTGAAAGATCTTTGATGATTTGTTTTAAGCATATTTTTTTAAGTTAATTTGAGAACTTTTATAAATATTGGGTGAAACAGATTTTCAAGTGGTAGTTCTATGTTCTTAAAAGGAAAAGAGGAAATCGTCTTATAAGAGCCAGATCTGCGTAGACTGATTTTTGGCGCGAAAATTTTTTTTTTAACCTATCGAAAGCGCGTTTCATGGGCTTCATTTCTGTATACGTTTCATCGAGTTCCCCGCCTTAAAATCGCTATAAAAAAGCAAATAACTGTTTCACTTTGCTTCCAAATGAGCTCATCTTGAGATGTGCGGAGTGGATTTCAGTATTGTTACAATTTGGATGAGGCAACAAGAATTACTACAGACCCGACAGTAAAGCCAAGAACTCCTCAATCGCGTATCATGTGATACGCTTTTAGGGCTTGGTCGTTTCCCGTGTGTTGATCATTCATACATGCCTACATTAATCAGTTTTTTGTTCCCCCTGAAAAAATTTGCTAAAACCTTGATATGTTGAACTGGCTCTCGTAGGACAAAATGATAAATGGATTTTGTGATGGTAATTACATGCCAATAGGAACATGTGACTCTCATTGATGATCAAGTGTGTGCTCTGGTGGGGTCTGCTCCTTCTTTCCTATCAAACATCTATCCTCTTTATCTCTCCTCCTTCTTTCCTATCAAACATCTATCCTCCTTATCTCTCCTCCTTCTTTCCTATCAAACATCTATCCTCTTTATCTCTCCTCCTTCTTTCCTATCAAACTTCTATCCTCCTTATCTCTCCTCCTTCTTTCCTATCAAACATCTATCCTCCTTATCTCTCCTCCTTCTTTCCTATCAAACATCTATCGTCCTTATCTCTCCTCCTTCTTTCCTATCAAACATCTATCGTCCTTATCTCTCCTCCTTCTTTCCTATCAAACATCTATCCTCTTTATCTCTCCTCCTTC
>NW_004798048.1:289539-290726 GCF_000002075.1 Aplysia californica | reverse complement strand
TGTCAGGATAGTTGGTGGATGTCTGCTGTCGTTTGCTCCTCTTTGTATGAAACACCCATGTTCCTTATGTCTCCTCTTTGTTTGTTGTATTTTGCTGTCCTGTATGACGTCTAGTCTTTGCCAGTTCTATGACCTGTTTATGGTGCAGGTACCGTAGATCTCTTACTTCAACTTGTTCTCTCAGATTTTCTTTGTTTTGAACATTATGATAATAGATACAGTCGGGCATGTGTATAGGGAAATCCACTGATCTGGAAGTCCTTTCATTATGCACAAATGTACAATGTTCATAAACACAAGGAATATACATATATGTGTAAGAAAAATTCCAGGACCCGAAAGTCTATTCGCTTTGTGCATGCTGGGTGCCTGTTTTCATCTCGACAAAATGCCCCATGTTCTCGACAATGAAAAAATAAGTAAGGTAAACTTGTGCTCAATTCAGAAGATTTTTGGCTAACTCCTAAAGAATGACACTTTTTTTCTGCCAGATCAAAAAAAATAATCAAATGTTACCTTTCCTAATCTCTCCCCAATTCCGGGGCCAGGCATTAAACGACGCGAAGCGAGAGCTCAAGTTCCTGCTGGTCTATCTACACAGTGAGGACCATCAGAATACGGAGACGTTTTGTCGGTGAGTGTGGACTGCAAGTTTTTTTTGCAAATAGTTTTAGTAAGGTTTTACGGCGCTCGCAACTGCACAAGGTCATATGAGCGCCAAGGGGTACATGTCAACAGAGAAGTCCATACTTACTCTGCTCACCTCTCTAGCCTCAACAGCACAAAGTCTGTATCAACTGTCAAGGCACCCCGGAAATAGCAGTTCACAAGAGAGTGACAAACATACAAAAGAAGTAGAGGAAAATGACGATAGTAAGGATGAGGAAAGAAAAAGCAGCAGTTCCCCCTATGTTGTTCCGGCACAATATGAGCATGACATTGATAAATCAGCCCATTTACAATTCTACTGTGCATCCATCCGGTGCCCTGCCGACTGGCGTGGGCGATCATGGAGCTCCACTTCACTCTGTCTTGCGTTGCAGCCATGGTGTCTGTTGTTCTTGCTGCTCCTAGCCATGTTGTCATCTTGTCCTGCTGTACATAAGAATATGTCAATAGCCCCCATTGGGAATGGCCTATAGACAGTTCAGTCAGTAGCCCTGCCGGGGGGGGGGGGGGGGGGGGGC
>NW_004798048.1:281984-289439 GCF_000002075.1 Aplysia californica | reverse complement strand
GGGGGGAGTACTGGCTTTTTGTACGTGACATGGTAAGACTGCTGTATATATCCAGTGCCTGGTGTCAGGCTGGACCGTTGGACAGTTTGGCATGTGATGTGTGATGCAGTCTTACACAAAGCTCTGAATTGTTCCAGGCCCAGAAAGCTACATTTTTTTTTCCAGAAGAGGGGACTGTGGGTGGTTGGCGGGTGCTCTGGTGTGGTTTGCTCCTTCTTTCCCATAAGACATCCATCTTCCTTATCTCTCCTCCTTTTTTTGTGTGTGTTTGTTACTCTGTTGTGACACATCTAATCTTCGGCACTTATATGACCTTTTTTGTGTTGCGAGTGCCGTACTACAAATGTACCGTCTGTCCACAGGGGCGTTCTGTGCAGTGAGGAGTTTGTCAACTTTGTCAACTCACAGATGTTGTTCTGGGCCTGCAACACCAGTAGTCCGGAGGGGTATCGGGGTGAGTACATCGGTGTGGGGTGGTTGGTTTTACGCCCGTATCAACACTTATTAAGTTATTCAAGAGGCAGGACCTTTGAATTGAACGTGTGTCTCCAATAGGGCCGAGGCAAATGGGTTGGGAGCTTGAAGACTCTACAAAATGACCCTTGTAGAAGATCCCCCAGTTTGGAAATTTGGAATGTGGGAAGGGACAAAGAGGAAAGTCAGACCTGTCCACACAACAACCTGTATAAGACAATCACATGTACAGACAGCCACTTCCTATTTCTTATCTTGTGTATTTTTTTAAAAATCACATTATAATGACAGTGTGTAAGGGGGACAAATCCCCATTTAGGGATCCTTGTCACTCCGTACCGATAGGTACAAGAATTCCCCAAAGTTCCACGAACCGCACACAGACAAAACCTGCTATCGGTCAACATCGCTACGCACGCGTAGGGCGCACCTAATTTGTAGGTATTGAGAAACAATTCCTATCGCCCCAAATCTCCGTTGCGGGGGACACATCACGCACCATCGCTCACAGTCGCTCACCGCGTTGTGTCATGTGATGTCATGCGGCTGGACAAGCGAAAGTTTTGAATGACCATAGCAAAGCAGGCGTCCATCATAGAAAAAATCTTAACATTTTTAAAATTAGCATCCTTCAATATAGGGTAGATCCGAGCAGATTTTGTTATTTCTCAATAGTATAGAAAAGAATAATTAAGATTGCTATTTCTATAGAAAAAGCATCAGTGTGTTGTGTGGTGCATGGGGATTGTTATTACGTGTACATGTATTATTTCTTTGTCTTGTTTTGGGTGTGTGTGTGTGAAGTGTGTCAGTGAGCCAGCCCGGCGCCACAATTTTTTTACTTTTAGGGATCCTTTCTGGGCCCCCTAGATGAGATAGGTTCCTTGCTACGCGTACTTATTTTACGTATACTTGTTGTCTGGTTTTGTTCTGTGCTCCCCCTTAGACATCCAACTGTCTAAGACTGCCACATTTCTACTCAACAGTGGTTGGTGTCTCAGACAATTTTGACTGTATTGCGATATCATTCCCCAATAGCTGTGTGGTAAATGTTCCTCCGTGTCCCCCCCCCTGCGTGAGCACGCCTACCCATTCCTTGCTGTGATTGTGCTGAGGGAGAACAGGATGAGTGTGGTGGCCCGCATAGAGGGACACATTACAGGTGAGACTTTTGTGTCAGGCATAGAGGGACACATTACAGGTGAGACTTTTGTGTCAGACATAGAGGGACACATTACAGGTGAGACTTTTGTGTCATATATCACAGATGAGATTTGTGTCATACATCACAGATGACATTTGTGTCATATATCACAGATGACATTTGTGTCATACATCACAGATGACATTTGTGTCATACATCACAGGTGACATTTGTGTCATACATCACAGGTGACATTTGTGTCATACATCACAGGTGACATTTGTGTCATACATCACAGATGACATTTGTGTCATACACATAGCTGCCACTTTCCCGCTAAATAACGGAAACTCCGCTCATCTAGCTTTTCCCGCTACTTTCCTCCCTCCTCCGCTGGACCGCTCTCAGTCGCAAATTGCAATACTTTTTTTTTTACATGCGGAAAACGCCGAACCGTGAGAGAGACGAAAACTCAGCTTGCGCATGTCCGGTGCTAGTTTCACATTGTTTAATGTTGTGGAGCAACATAGTGTCGATCGGGCATCGGGACGTTGGCGCGCCGAGTTGTCATTGAAGACGGCGGAAATTCGAGAGAAATTGATTCAGAATGGAAAAATAAAAGGAGCTGGAATGAGAAAGAAGCAGCCGGTGTTTCGACTTGAAAAGTTCAGTATTCAGTAGAAAGTTGAACAATCCGCTTGCTGACTTTGCGTTCGATGCAATAAAGAAATCGAGGCCCGCGCACTCCTGTATAATTGCGGTCCCGTTTGTTTACATGACGGCTATTGTGGCTGTGGGAGTGAATCTAGATCTAGATAATCTATCTCTAGGTATAATCTAGATTTACACATATTTAGATACCGTATCTAGATTCTAGATCTTGATTAGATAGCCTAGGCTATAATTTTAATTCAGTTTAGATCTGCACACTACAGGGGCACTACTAAGTTAAGTGCAAACCGGACCGCAATTGTACAGGAGTACCGAAATCGCCCAGTACAGCGGCAAAGGTGTTGCCTCCTTGATCCAATGCTGCTCTACATCGATGTACAAGTTTAAAGTGAAAGAAATCTTTTTATGAGACACCAGCTGGCAACAAACACTGGATTTTTAGTCCTCAAGTCCAAACTGTGTCAAATTGACTCAAATGCTAGATAGTCAACTCATTGCCTTTGGTTGTTTTTTTGTTTTTTCCAATACATTTTAATTCAGTTGCCTATGGTTAACAATTATGACAGTTTTCCCTTCCAAAACCATGGGCTAGATTTTCCAGTATATTATTACATTGCCTCTGGATCTCACTGGCTTTACTCCGGCCTTCGCCTTCGCGTGAATTTCCTCCTTTTAAAAAATTCCTTAGTGGCAGCTATGCATACATCACAGGTGAGATTTGTGTCGGGCATAGAGGGACACATTACAGGTGAGGCTTTTGTGTCATATGTCACTGGTGAGACTTTTGT
Organism: Aplysia californica; assembly: GCF_000002075.1. Classification (NCBI taxonomy): domain Eukaryota; kingdom Metazoa; phylum Mollusca; class Gastropoda; order Aplysiida; family Aplysiidae; genus Aplysia; species Aplysia californica. The sequence goes on along the minus strand of NW_004798048.1, from coordinate 286,361 downwards.
GTCAGGCATAGGGGGACTTATCACAGGTGAGATTTGTATCATACATCACAGGTGAGATTCGTGTCATAAATCACAGGTGAGATTTGTGTCATATGAGATTTGTGTCAGTGCACGCTGGGATCCAACGCTCATTTCTCCTCCTTTTCTTTGTATGTCACTTTCTAGTAACACCTCTAATCTTCGGCAGTTATATGGCCTAATTGCAATGCGAGTGCCGTCAAAATCTTTCTAAAGCTGAAACTAGACAGTCAGTCTGCTTTTGTTATTTGTCTGTTTGGCTTGCTTTTAATTAGTATTTAATGACCGTTTTGTGCAGAAGTGCTTCTCTTTACCGAGACAAACCACAGGGATTACGTCTTTCACGCGATTACGTCTTCTCTTCACACCCTTACTTTTTTTTTTCATTATGTCATTACGTTCCCTTCTCTCGTCATTATATGATATTGGAAGCAGACGTTGTGCTGTTGAGGCTAGAGAGGTGAGCAGAGTAAGTCTGATTCCCTACAAGGACTTCTCTGTTGACATCCACCCCTTGGCGCCCATATGACCTTATGCAGTTGCGAGCGCTGTAAAACCTCTACTAAAACTAAACTCACGTCATTATATCATCTCCGCGCGGCATTATTCAGTCCGTGTTTCCCCCCCCCAGCGATAGACTAATCGTCATCCTCACCTTCTCCTCCTCCTCAGGTTCCCGGGAACTGATTCAGAGACTGGAGCAGGTCATCTCGGAGAACGAGTCGTCGCTGATCGCCGCCCGGGCAGAGAGGTGACCCCCCACGCTTAACATATCTCTTGTCATTTCACACCAATAAAATGTACCAACTCCACTTATAAATTTGACAGGGATGCCACTTTTCCACTTTTTTCTGGTATTTCCGGTATTTTGATCCTGATCTGCTCTTCCGTTATTGAGATCGAGATAGAATCTATAGTTGGAAAAAAAAAAAAAACCCACACACAAGGACAACTTGTGCCAAATGTTCAAATAACGCAAAAAGTAAGACTTCGCCATAAGTTCAAATAATGGGGAGGAAAACCCCCGGAAGGTTTGCGCTAATCTCAGCAAGTCGGGAAAACATCCATGTGTTAGCGAGACCGTGGCGCGTGGATTTTCAGCTATTTTCAAAAAAGTTGAGTGGCATCCCTGATTGGAGGTTCCTATGTCTGTCGTGCTTTAATCCATGAAGTAGCTCATTTTGTCCGCACGCCTGTGTAACTGCTGTCTGCCAGTCTTGTGTGGGATAATAATAATAATAATAATAATAAATTACACTTTTATTTGTCCCAGAAGGGCACTTTGTTTTACAATGGCAAACATACATACATAGATACATAATTATAAATACGTACATACGTAAATACATACATGCATAAATACATACATAAATACACACTATTACACAAATACGGAACAGTTTACAAACAATGCCACTGTCGGTCGCCACTGTGCAGCGCCCTGTTATTTGAGCTAGGGTTGTCGTGTCTTGCTCAAGGACACACTCCAGTGACCACCCATCTGATCCCCGTGTCACCGACACTTGCTTGACATTGCTTGAGTCAAAACTCACTACTCACTTAGCCACTGGAGCCCCCTGGATTTCAGGAAGCAGAAGAAAACCAGAACTTGCCCCTATGTGTCCTTTGTGTGACTATACATATGAGACAGTGGATCATCACCTGTTCCACTGTACAGAACTTGCCCCAATGTGTCCTTTGTGTGACTGTACATATGAGACGGTGGATCATCACCTGTTCCACTGTACAGCCCTAAATGACATCAGAGCTACCCTTCTCCCTCCAAGACCTAACTTTGACAACACAATCTATGGAACATTACAGCAACTGCAACAAACTTGCACTTATCACTACATGGCATTCGACAGAAGGGCGAGAGCCCAGATGTTGCTGGATCGATAACTACAATAACATTTGAGGAAGAGAGTCCAAGTCTCGTTGATGGGATTTCCCCGTGAGCTGTGACGGGGAGTGTGATGGTTTCTTTGACAAAGTCACTTACAACTGGGATGATGTAGTGTTGAAGGGAACAATATCAGTCCAACTGGGAGACACTCGGTTTTTGTTTATTGCTTGTTTTTTTTTATATTTCATACTTAGTTTTTTAAATTTTTTGTTCAAACAAATATTATATTCTTCATTAGTTGAATGGAGCGTTCCTTTATCAGGTGGTACTTGTAAACTCTGGCTGTGTCTTGTGTCGGTTGGTAAGCCTGTTCCACTCAAGCAAAGTCCATTTCAAGAAAACTGTTGCCTCTTGTCAGAGAAAAGCACTGAAGTTGTCAACTAAAATTGTGGCTCATGTTGTCCCATCTCAATCTTTTCACTTGTTGCTGACTGCTAACTCTGTCATGTTTCTGTCTGCTAACTCTGTGATGTTGCTGTCTGCTAACTCTGTCATGTTTCTGACTGCTAACTCTGTCATGTTTCTGTCTGCTAACTCTGTGATGTTTCTGACTGCTAACTCTGTCATGTTTCTGTCTGCTTACTCTGTCATGTTTCTGTCTGCTAACTCTGTCATGTTTCTGTCTGCTAACTCTGTCATGTTTCTGTCTGCTAACTCTGTCATGTTTCTGTCTGCTAACTCTGTGATGTTTCTGTCTGCTAACTCTGTCATGTTTCTGTCTGCTAACTCGGTCATGTTTCTGTCTGCTAACTCTGTCATGTTTCTGTCTGCCTATCTCTTCATTTCTCCAGCACAGAGCGGCCTTTGTCTTGTCGATTTCCCTCTCTTTTGTTTAAGGAAAGTAACAAACACTTTTCTGTAGTGGGTGGTTGGAGGGTGCTCTGGTGTGGTTTGCACTATCTTTCCTGTCAAACATTTATGTCCCTATCCCTCCTTCTTTTCTTTGTATACCACTCTCTACTAACACCTTTAATCTTCAGCAGTTTTATGATCTTTTTGTGTTAGTTGCAAGTTCTGTAAAACTCTTACTCAAACTAAAATTTGCTCCTTCTTTTCTTATAAAAAATCGATCGTCTCTATCTCCCCTCCTTCTTTTTTGTGTTTGTTCCTCTCTTGTAACACCTCTAATCTTCAGCACTTATATGACCTTATTGTGTTGCATTGCCGTAATACTCTTACTGGAACTAAAATTTAAAAGACCCGACTTGTCGTGTGTGTTTCCAGAGAAGAGCGTAGCTTCAACCAGTCGCTGAGACAACAGCAGGACGAGGCTTATCTGGAGTCTTTGAAGGCGGACCAGGAGAAAGTACGTGATTACTTGACTTGCTTGTTGGTGGATTGCTTTTTGTCCTGCCTTTGTTTTTGTTGTTTTGTTTTTTTGTCTTGTGTCCTGATTTGATGCCGCCCATTGGTGACTGATGAGTACAGTGTGTCAGTGAGGGAGTTAATGGTACAGTGTGTCAGTGAGGGAGTTAATGGTACAGTGTGTCAGTGAGGGAGTTAATGGTACAGTGTGTCAGTGAGGGAGTTAATGGTACAGTGTGTCAGTGAGGAAGTTAATGGTACAGTGTGTCAGTGAGGGAGTTTATGGTACAGTGTGTCAGTGAGGGAGTTAATGGTACAGTGTGTCAGTGAGGGAGTTAATGGTACAGTGTGTCAGTGAGGGAGTTTATGGTACAGTGTGTCAGTGAGGGAGTTAATGGTACAGTGTGTCAGTGAGGGAGTTAATGGTACAGTGTGTCAGTGAGGGAGTTAATGGTACAGGGTCAGAGAATAGCATAAAGAGGTCATCATCATTCATCGAGTGCCAGATCGGCGATCATGGTTCTCCATTCATTCCTTTGCTCGGATACTCTTTAAAAAGCTACGTTCCCTGATCTATCCCCGTTACCCATTTGTTTAGGTTCCCTAAGTAGGTTGCTCTGGGCCTACCTCTGCCTTGTTTGCCTTCAATTTTGCCAGTGAGAGCTAGATGTTCAAGACCCTTGTGTCTATTCAGGTGTCCTGAAAACTGTTTGAAAATATATCTTATTTTTAAAATGCTTTTGATGATCAACATTAACGATGATGATGATGATGAGGAAGTTTTGAGGATGGCGTTGTGGATTCATCAACTGTTGTTGTGTTGCAAGTGCTGTAAAACTCTCGCTAAAACTCCAGTTCCGTAGCAAGTGCTGTAAAACTCTTGCTAAAACCCCACTGTGTGTTTTGCGACTGTGTTCAGCCTCCACATGTCTCACAGCTCACATTTCTGTCTTTACAGGAGAAGAAAAAGCGGGAGGCGCGGGAGAAACAAGAGGAAGAGGAGAAGAAGAAAAGGCAGGAGGAGGAGGAGAAACAGCAACAGTTCTTGGTAGGATGTCTGTGTGTCTGTGTGTGTTGTCAGTGTGTCTGTGTGTGTTGTCAGTGTGTCTGTGTGTGTTGTCAGTGTGTCTGTGTGTGTTGTCAGTGTG
>NW_004798048.1:276464-280072 GCF_000002075.1 Aplysia californica | reverse complement strand
TCAGTGGCTCAAAGTGAGTAGTTCTACCACGGTGGTGGGGATCAGTGGCTCAAAGTGAGTAGTTCTACCACGGTGGTGGTGGAGGATCAGTCGCTCAAAGTGAGTAGTTCTACCACGGTGGTGGTGGGGAGAGAACGGAACGTCCACTGTGCCGTAGTGACTCCTCTAGGGTGGTTGGCGGGTGCCCTGGTTTGGTTTTCTCCTTCTTTCCTATCAAACATCTATCATCATTATCTCTCCTCTCCTACAATGTTGTAACGCCTCTAATTCTCGGCACTTTTGTGGCTTTTTTGAGTTGCAAGTGCTGTAAAACTCTTACGAAGACAGGGTTGTTTAAGCCCCTAGGGCGGTGCTACTGACTGAAGCTGTCTTTAGGCCATTCCAAAAGGGGGGACATTAACTTGTTTTTATGTACAGTAGAATTGTAAATGGGCTGATTCATCAATGTCATGCTCATACTGTGCCGGAACTGTAACAGGGACTGCTGCTTTTTCTTTCCTCATCCTTACTATCGTCATTTCTCCTCTACTTCTTTTGTATGTTTGTCACACTCTTGTGAACTGCTATTTCCGAGGTGCGCGGATAGTCGAAGCAGACTTTGTGCTGTTGAAGCTAGAGAGGTGAGCAGAGTAAGCCTGATTCCCTGTAAAGACTTCTCTGTTGGCATCCACCCCTTGGCGCTCATATGACCTTATGCAGTTGCCAGCGCAGTAAAAACTCATCATCATCATCACTCTCTCTCTCTGTGTACCCCAGTACCTGTACCTATACGTTCTCTCTCTCTCTGTATGTATATCTGTACGTTCTCTCTCTCTGTACGTCCCCAGTACCTGTACCTGTACATTCTCTCTCTCTCTCTATACGTCCCCAGTACCTGTACCTGTACATTCTCTCTCTCTCTCTCTCTCTTTCTCTATACGTCCCCAGTACCTGTACATTCTCTCTCTCTCTCTCTCTCTATCTCTCTCTCTATACGTCCCCAGTACCTGTACCTGTACGTTCTCTCTCTCTCTATACGTCCCCAGTACCTGTACCTGTACGTGTTCTGCCACAAAGACTGCCCCTGTATGTACGTTCTCTCTCTCTATACGTCCCCAGTACCTATACCTGTACGTGTTCTGCCACAAGGACTGCCCCGATGACTTTCAGATTGTGACAAACTTCCCGCGGAAGACGCTGCCCTGTGAGCCCGTGGACGGTCAGCCTGACCCCCCGACCTTTGAGGAGGTCGGCCTGGGAAAGTCCGAGATGTTGTTTGTGCACGACAACGAGGCGTGAGGGGTGGGGGGATGTATGTGTGTGTGAGGGGTGTGGGGGGATGTGTGTGTGTGTGTTTGTGCGTGTGAGGGGATGTGTGTGTGTGTATCTACGGGAGGTGTCTGTGTGTGTGTGTGTGTGTTTATGCACAGCAACAAGGCATGAGGGGTGTGTGTGTAGGTTTGTGTGTGAGGGGCGTAATTGAAATATCTGTGGACAGAGTGAACTTTGAGTTGCAATAATACTGATGTCAGACGCAAACTGATCATATCTGAAGTTTTGATAAATCTGTTTTGCCATGGGGAGATGTAGTTTTATTTCAACGGGGAAATGTTTGTGGTAAAATACCTCTCAAACTGCTCGGGATAGTCTGAAGTAACTTTGTGAAAAGTTGTATTTTTTCAACAGACTTATCTTGACCAATGATCATTCTGAAATTTTATAATGAGAAAGTTATCTCATTGGTGTACACCGTTTTGCAGTCAAGTTTTTACTCTTTTGATGTCACAAACAAATCTGCGTGAATTATCATCTCATGACTGTTGTTTCAGGATTATTGCATGGCAAGATTTTCAAAAAGAAAATCAAGTTTATCGTAGGGTTTGATCAGACGCATTGATTGGTCCTGGTCTCATTTCTCTTCCTAAAATGGTAACAGATTTCAGATGAATTGATGATTTTGTGTTAATGACCCTTGCAAAATAAAAGTTTTCACTTCTCCTGTGAAGTGAACTTTTCTAGACCTGACCACTTTGTTACAGACTCCAGAGATAGACGTGTTGTGTGTGTGTGTGCCCGTGTGCCCCAGAGATAGACGTGTTGTGTGTGTGTGTGTGTGTGTGTGCCCCAGAGATAGAAGTGTTGTGTATGTGTGTGTGCCCCAGAGATAGACGTGTTGTGTGTGTGTGCCCCAGAGATAGACGTGTTGTGTGTGTGTGTGCCCCAGAGATAGACCTGTTGTATGTGTGTGTGTTTGTGCCCCAGAGAGTGACACAGTGTGGACTGAAAGTTTGGGGGAATGTGTGAGCTGGGGTTGCTAGAGAAAAGTTTTTGTGTATGCTGAAGAGAGTGGGAATTATGTATGCAAAGTTATCAGTGTTGAATAAATATTGTGACTTGTGGACATTTTGTTTGAGTGCAGCGCACGCACACGCACACACACACACACACACACACACACACACACACACACACACACACAAACACACACACACACAAACACACACACACACACACACATGTGGTCATCTAGCTGTGGGCACCGGGTGGGTCAATGTTCAACTTGTTCCCCTTTCCCCATCCGTACTATCGTCATTTTTCCTCTACTTCTTTTGTAGGTTTGTCACTCTCTTGTGAACTGCTATTTCCGGGGTGCCTTGATAGTCAAAGCAGACTTTGTGCTGTTGAGGCTAGAGAGGTGAGCAGAGTAAGCCTGATTCCCCATTTGGACTTCTCTGTTGACATCCACCCCTTGGCGCTCATATGACCTTTTGCAGTTGCGAGTGCCGTAAAACCTTAGAACTAAAAACATATTGAACTTGTGGTGGGGGAGTGGACCGGTATGTCACTGACCTGCTGTGTACTGGGACAAAGGCACAACCCTCCAGTTTTTGTCACTCATCCAAGAACCATGATTGGAGTTTCATTAAATCTGAATTTTTTTTCTTGAATTCTGTTTCCATCGGTTGTGTGGAACTTATCGTAAATGACATGAAAGTCCCACTTTTTTTCTGGGATACACCGGTACTTTTGCCACCATCAGTTTGTATAGAAATGTGAATGTACTGAGGTTCTACAGGGACTCTCCAACTGTGGGTTTTTTTGGAAGGATTCTGTGGACAACTGGTGGTTTTGGTTCGGGGGAGGGAGGGGGGGGGTCCGCAGGTGGGAACAAAGTCTGTGTCTGTCATTCTGTACGGAAGAACACGGTTTGAGGATGAGGTTTGGGGAAATTAGGATGTAGGAAGTAGGTATGTAAGTTTATTCAGTGTTTACCACTTTGCCGTCACATGTCGCCGATCGGCGATGTTCACCACCCAGTTTCTTTGGATTTTCCCCCAAATGCCTTTGCCTTTGATGGCAAGAGTTTTTCCTCTATGAGACCTTGTAGTGGCAAAGTGTGGAGGCCATTGGCCCACATCACATCATAGAAAACACTCATTTGATAAATTAAGGGTGTTGGGAGAGACGCAATTGAAGAAGGAGAGAAGTAGTTAGAGTGAGTGAGTGCTGGGATGTGGGTGTAGATGAGAGGAGAAGTGAGAGTGAGTGCTGGGATGTGGGTGTAGATGAGAGGAGAAGTGAGAGTGAGTGCTGGGATGTGGGTGTAGATGAGAGGAGAAGTGAGAGTG
>NW_004798048.1:269999-275701 GCF_000002075.1 Aplysia californica | reverse complement strand
GAGGGGGGGGGGGAAGTCTCCTTACTGTAGGTTCTAACTTCTTGTTGTGTGGTTTTAATCAGTCTTGTGCCTCATGTAACACCAGCATTCAGGTTGTCAGGGTTTCGCTAGAACTTTGGATCAACGAGTATCGATGGAGCTGTTGTGTGTGTGCTTTGTACAGATGCTATATGTGTGTGTACAGAAGCTGTGAGTGTGTGTATGTGCTTTGTACAGAAACTGTGTGAGTGTGTGTGTGCTTTGTACAGAAACTGTGTGAGTGTGTGTGTGCTTTGTACAGAAACTGTGTGAGTGTGTGTGTGTGTGTGTCGCCGCACCCTGTGTCTCGGAACAAACGGTCTTCTAGAAATAATTGCTGCAGTCATTGTTGGTGGGTGTTTGGCGGGTGTTCTGGTGTGGTTTACTCCTTCTTTCCCATCAAACATCTATCGCTTTTATCTCCCCTCCGTCTTTTTGTGTTTGTTACTCTCTTGTATCTTGCGTTGACCAGAGGACAAGGACAAGTGCTTACTTGAAGGAGGCATTGCGCTGCCAAGAGCGAAATGCTCACAGCTAAAGGGATTTGAAAACAACAACATACTCTCTTTTAACACCGCTATTCTTCAGCACATATATGACCTTATTGTGTTGCAAGTGCCATAAAACTTTGACTAAAACTGAAAGTGAACTTGTGAGGTGCTGTGTCACTCGGGGATTTGTTTTATTGTGTGGCATTTTGAATTTACGTGATTGATCATGGTTTATATTTTTACGTTTCCAGAAGAAAATAAATTGAAGTCATTCCATATTTCAGGATATACAGTGCAGCCTCTCTATAATCACATCATCGGGACCAGAAAAAATGTCGTTTTAGTTTCAGAGAGTTGTCGTTTTAGTTTCAGAGAGTTGTCGTTTTAGTTTCAGAGAGTTGTCGTTTTAGTTTCAGAGAGTTGTCGTTTTAGTTTCAGAGAGTTGTCGTTCTAGAGAGGCAAACAAAAATTACTACTGATATATAGGGAAACAATCGGGACCTGGGCACCATGTCGCTATACAGAGGATGTCGTTCTACCGAAGGTCGTTGTAGAGAGGATGTGGTTCTACCGAAGGTCGTTGTAGAGAGGATGTGGTTCTACCGAAGGTCGTTATAGAGAGGATGTCGTTGTAGAGAGGATGTCGTTCTACCGAAGGTCGTTGTAGAGAGGATGTCGTCATATCGAAGGTCGTTATAGAGAGGATGTCCTTCTATCAAAGGTCGTTACAGTTGTGAGAGCCGTAAAACCCTCTACTACAAAAGGTCGTTCTAGAGAGGATGTCGCCATATCGAAGGTCGTTCTAGAGAGATGTCATTCTAGAGAGGCTGCACTGTAGCATGTATGATCACAGTGAGGGAATACATTGGAGTTGATTCAGGCGGAATTGTTGGGAAGACCTGGAGCTTGTCAGTCGTGGTTGGTTGTATACTGAGTTGAAAGATTGATCAAGTTCTAGACTACCTCTTTGACTTTGGCACAGGTATGACTGTAAAGTGATATCTGTATCTCTCCAATCCTTCCCGGCAATATCATGCCCCTGAGGCCAATACTTGTCCTATATTTTATCGTCCTTTGATAGTGACAAGTAGTTTTGATTGAGAATGTTTGACATTTCTATTCATGAACTGGTTTTGATCAATGTTTGCTTTATTTTCATGGCGTGTCGCTCGTCTCTGCATAGTCCTGTTCTTAACTTCAGTGATTGGCTGAGCTGCATTGTAGATTTTTCTCACAATTTTGCAGGAGAATTATGGCCGCATGCCTTCCCTGTATTCCGAGATAAAATCTCAACCTTTCCGAATCTTTTTTGGTCAGCTGAAGAAGCTTGAGTGGACATTTGCATAAAATCCAATGTTGTTTTTTTTTCTTTTTTAAAATTCTTTTCCATCTGGTCAAATGTGACTTGTCGTTAGTAACATGAAAATACACTGATGCATGTGTTTGAAACATCTGTGTCACTTATTATAAATAGCGTGAAAATATACGTTTTTACTTGCAATACACATGTTGATTTACGCGGCCAGTTTGTTTCCCAATTGTCAGGTTTTCTGATGTGTGTGCGTCTGTCGTGTCGCCAGTTAGAGCTTGTTAGAAGTTGAGGAGGCTGTGGGATTGTGTGATGTGGGATTGTGTGACTGATTGTGTGTCATGTGGGATTGTGATTGTTATAAGTAGAGAGGGATGTGGGATTGTGTGTGTGTGTGTGAGACTGATATTTGACAGGGGAGGAATGTTGTTGTTATTGATCCAGTACAGGGAAGGAATACAGAAAACGTGACAGTGTGAGCGTCGAGTTGACGTGAACTTTTTGCTTTATTTCAAGCACAATTAGAGGATATTGTTTTGTGTTTTATTTTCAAACTGGTGTTTTTGACTGACGACTTTCCCCGTTGTGACTTTCCTCCCTCTGCCTCTCCCCCCTCGTCTCTCCCGTTCACTTAACGATTCTGTGTGCCAAATCGGAGTCATCACTGGGAAATCAGACGCTCGCCATAATATCTGAAGAAATTTTAGAAGATAACGGCATCTTTCTGGCAGTTGGGCAATTTTTGTTTTTTCTAATCAACGCCTTTTTTTGTACTAGATATCTAGTTAAAAGCACATTTCTGTGTGGATTTTACTGAAAAAACATAGAGATAAAAAGGCATATATGAAAAGTAAAAGATTTGCAGTTTTCACTTAAGCTTCTGAATTCATGAAACTTTTGGCTCTCATTTTCGCACTTTTTTTTCTCTCCAACACCTGGCAAACTCGACCTCTTTGAATCTTTCAATTGCAAAGTTGACTTGTGTTCAGAATAGATTGGGGTTGGGTTTTTTTCATGTAAAGCAAGAAAAACGAACAAGCTTTAAGATGATACCAATAATTCTGTTTGCCCCAAAAATTGACGAGCATCTGATTCCACCGCGTCGTGACACACACACACACACACACACACACACACACACACACACACACACACACAATGGCAAGCTGTGTGCAATACAGTCAGTCAAAGAATTATGCAGTAGGACATTAGAATTATATGTTTTAGTATGGCTATCATATGATGTGGATCTAAGTGTGTGTGTTTGTGTGTGACTGGGTTCTGATAGATGACCAAGGGTGTGTGTTTTGTGTGTGTGTATGCCTGCCCCTGCGTCTGTTTGTCAAGGCGTGTAACTGTTGCTGAATTGGATTGTTCCTTTGTTGTCTGCTCACTTACGCACACATTGCTGGACTTGTGTCATGGCCTGGAGTTCTAGATCAGCCTCCTGGGTTCTGGCTTGGAGTTCTAGATCAGCCTCCTGGGTTCTGGCTTGGAGTTCTAGATCAGCCTCCTGGGTTCTGGCTTGGAGTTCTAGATCAGCCTCCTGGGTTCTGGCCTGGAGTTCTAGATCAGCCTCCTGGGTTCTGGCCTGGAGTTCTAGATCAGCCTCCTGGGTTCTGGCCTGGAGTTCTAGATCAGCCTCCTGGGTTCTGGCCTGGAGTTCTAGATCAGCCTCCTGGGTTCTGGCCTGGAGTTCTAGATCAGCCTCCTGGGTTCTGGCCTAGAGTTCTAGATCAGCCTCCTGGGTTCTGGCCTGGAGTTCTAGATCAGCCTCCTGGGTTCTGGCCTGGAGTTCTAGATCAGCCTCCTGGGTTACATGAACAGACTTTTCTGTTGTTTTTTTAACTACAAAGAGAATTTTCTTCAAGACTTGATCTGTGCAATGTTAGATCTGTGTGAGTTGTCCGTTTTTTCCTGGGTACTTTGTGCTTTAGAAATGTGTGAGTCAGTGTGGGGAAATCAGGCGCTCGGTAAAATAATCATTTTCCCAGAGGTTTGGGAATTTTTACAGAATTTTTGTTTTTTGGCTCAACACCTTTCATGTTCATGCCCTTTAAAAAACACTCTTCTGTGTGGATTTTTCTGAAACATGTTAGTTAGAGGCACAAAAAATGTAAATTTTCAGCTTCCACGAACTCTCCAGCCAAGGAAATAACTAAACTTTGGCGCCCATTTTCTCTCTAATTTTACCTCTGAAACCAGGTGACCCCCTCCTCCTTCATTGGCAAATATCTCGACTTGTATCCTAGGTAAATGGATTTTTAAAAATCCAAACCAAGACAAATGAACAAGCTTTAAGATGATACCAATAACTCAATATGCTCAAAAACTGAGTGGTTGGCGGGTGCTTTGGTGTGGTTTGCTCCTTCTTTACTATCAAACATCTATCATCCTGCTCTTTCCTCCTTCTTTTTTGTGTTTGTTACTCTCTTGCAACACCTCTAATCTTCGGCACTTATATGATCTTATTGTGTTGCAAGTGCCGTAAAACTCTTACTAAAACTAAAGAACTGAGGAGAGCCTGATTCCACCGCGTTACGACACATTTATTGGTTCTGTTTTGATGTTGAAAGTTTTCTTTGTCTGCGTTGTTGTGAAGATTGAACCTGCGGCGATGAATTATCAGACTGTCTGCTTTGTCCTGATGTTGTCATCTGTTGTGGTGGGTGGTTGGCCGGTGTTCTGGTGTGGTTGCTTCTTCTTTCCTCTAACATCTATCATCCTATCTCTCCTCCTTCTTTCCTATCCAACATCTATCGTCCTTACCTCTCCTCCTTCTTTCCTATCCCAACATCTATGGTCCTTATCTCTCTTTCTTTCCTATCCAACATCTATCGTCCTTATCTCTCCTCCTTCTTTCCTTTGTGTGTTACTCTCTTGGGCCACCTCTACTAATCGTTGACACTCACATGACCTACTTGTGTTGCAAGTGCTGTAAAACTCTGATTAAAACGAAACTGTGAGTGTTGGCTTAGTGGCTGAGGCGTGTGTCCACACACGTGTGTCAAGTACATGTGTCAAGTACATGTGTCAGCTGTGACTGGGAGGACGGAGGAAAAGGAACCTTGTGTTTGTTCTACTAAATTAAGCTAGGGGACATTTTGCTGTTGATTTATTGGGGGGTTTTTCTTCCAGCATTTTGAACCTCAGTGTTTACTGAGTGTTGGAGAGACCTGTTTCTGCCCTTTTGTCTCTAGATATAATATATATATATATAATATGTAGTTTGTTTGCCCAACGAGGATCTGTCTTTGTGAACAAAGACGAGCTAGTCATTACGTGTACCAGGGCGGCTGTTTGGTGGGGATGTTGCCGTGACGGTGGTGGAGTTGTCGTTGGCTGTGATTGGTGGAGTTGAAACAGGGCTGTGTCTGTCTGAATGTTGCTTGTGAGTGTGGGACTTCATGAGTTTTGTTACATCGCCCAGTCTTTTGTTCCGTGTCATTTCTAAAAGTGGGTGGTTGGTGGATGCCTTAACTAGTATAGATCTAGTTTGGTTTGTTAGTTCTTTCCTATCATGTCTGTGGCGTAGCGGGGAGGTGCTTCGCTGTTGTACATTTTTTCTAAGTGAGTGTCCAGTGTTGAGGTAAGAATAAGACAGTGGTACAGTACATGTACAGTGTTGAGGTAAAATTAAGACAGTGGTACAGTACATGTACAGTGTTGAGGTAAGATTAAGACAGTGGTACGGTACATGTAGGCCCTACAGTGTTGAGGTAAGATTAAGACAGTGGTACAGTACATGTACAGTGTTGAGGTAAGATTAAGACAGTGGTACAGTACATGTACAGGGTTTGGCTGGGCTGCAAGGAGATACATGATTGTGTACTCCCCCTTCGTTGTGCTCTCAGCCTGCTGTCTTATACAGTGTGTCTGTGTGT
>NW_004798048.1:265861-268928 GCF_000002075.1 Aplysia californica | reverse complement strand
TGTATGTGTGTTACAGTTTATCATGTATGTATGTGTGTATGTATGTTTGTGTATTACAGTGTATGTGTGTATGTATGTATGTGTGTTACAGTTTATCATGTATGTATGTGTGTATGTATGTTTGTGTATTACAGTGTATGTGTGTATGTATGTATGTGTGTTACAGTTTATCATGTATGTATGTGTGTATGTATGTTACTGTGTATCATGTATGTGTGTGTGTCAGTGTCTTGTGTGTGTCAGTGTCTTGTGTGTGTCAGTGTCTTGTGTTTGCTAGTTGCTTTAGGCCAAGTTGATCAGTTGCCGACCGCCACTGTACATAGAAGAATGGTTGACGTTTTGCTTTGAGCAGGTGAATTCTATCATGGCTTTCAAATTACGATCTAATAAAAACATCTTGTCAATTGAGAATGCTGGCTCTTGTGTTTTATTTTTCTTGTGCTTTTGTTCATGTAGTTGGGATTGGGCCATTCTTATAGTAGATGGCCTAATTATGTCGTAGGTGCAGTAAAACTCTTACCTAAGGTCGAACTTTGTTAAATGATAGATAGTGGGTGGCTGGCGGGCGCTCTGGTGTGGTTTGCTCTTTCTTTCCTATCATGCATCTATCGTCTTTGTCTCTATATCTCCTCCTTTTTTGTGTGTGTGTTTGTTACTCTCTTGTAACACCTCTAATCTTCAGCACTTCTATGACCTTATTGTGTTGCAAGTACCGTAAAACTCTACCAAAACTAAAAAGGAAGGGGCCCTTCTTTTTTTTTTAAGACCTCATCACTGTATGTCGTAGATTATGCAAAACTCTCATTAAGAGTCGAACTTTGTAAAATGTTGGAGGCCCAGATGGCGACTGATTTCCCGTCTCTGGTCGCTCTGTGGAAGAAGGCTTATGTCCTTCCTCTCAGGGCTGATGGGGGGGGGGGGGGGGGGGGGGGGGGGGTCAAACAAGAGATAAACTAGCACCACGGTTAATCCGGAAAAGGAAAAGAGTTCACAAATGACGTCAGCTCAGAGGGGGGAAGAAACAAATATTATAGACCACATTTTCTTGGCCTAAAATTATCGCAGTTAATTATTTTGAATACGTAATTTGACAGTTCAGGTATTTCTTTGTTGAATTCTTTAACAGATCAAAGGTGTAAAATATAAATTGTACATGCACATTTTGGTTGACGTCAACTGGGGGGGGGGGGGACCTGGGACAGAAGACGGAAGATGACAAGGAGGACGGAACGGCTTCTCATCTCCCTGAAGGAGGTACATTTGTACATGTATATGGCCAAAATTTTAGCTAACATTATTTGTGGACGGCTCCTTGTCTTTGTGAGACTCCCTCGATCGTCCTTAGCACCGTATGGGGGTGGTTGAAGGGCGCCACTGGTTGTCACGGTAATGGTAGTGGTAGGTCCTACTTCTTTATTTTCCCTCTGTTGTTTCTGTCTGTCTCAGTGTCTGTCTTACTTTTGCCCAGCACTAAATGACCGTTATTGTGTCGATGTGCTTCTCTTTACTCAAACAGACAAACAAACAAACAAGCAAACACAACCCAGCAGCAAATGACCTTTGTCGTTACAAGAGAACAACAACAACCCACAAGGAAAGGCGCCTCCAGTCTGTGGGAGAAACAAAGAAACAAGAAACTACACAACATTAAACCCAAACTGGGTCCATGAAATCCTTCGGGCCTCTCCACAAGTCATTTTTCCTCGATTACGCATCGGACACACGGCCCTAACACACAAATATCTCCTTCAGGGAGATGAGAAGCCATCTGAATACGACACAGATTTTTCCACTTGACACATTTTAACAGAATGTGTAGACTTCGGAGAGACCCGAAGGAAATATTTTAGATGCAAAAACTTGGAAGATCTGTCTTCCGTCGTTCATCCCTACAAAATCCTTGATTTTATAAAGGGCCTTTACGGAAAATTGTGAATTATGTTTATCAAAATGTTAAAGGTTATTTAAAAAGATATTTTAAATTAAGAATTTATTTACTTCAAAGTTTTAGCATTTCATCATTTGGAAATATTGACCAAAATCAGGCCGTAGGTGAACAGTTGCGAATAAAACCAACTTATTTCGCGCGCTCATATGACCTTATGCAGTTGCGAGGGCCGTAAAATTCTTACTGAACTAATGAAGATGAGACAACAGCACAGGCACACTTTCGGAGAAAACCTGTCAGAGCCGCGCACTTTTTGACAAATATGTCGATACAAGAAGAACGCCAGTCACCAAAACCTATACATGTACATTGTACCGTCCAACAATTGAAGTCTCCTTTGTGTTTGACTGGGCTTATAACATGGGACCAGTCATGTTATATCAATGATACTGATACCGCTGATACTAAAGTACTACAAATTCCCTCTGTTGTCCCCATTAATTGTGTGAGTAATAATTGTCATTTCTGGCACACTCACGGTATTCTTACGGCTCACTGAAAGAAATATAAAAAATCCTTAAATGATTTTAATGCAAGACGTAAAAATGTCGCAGATTTGAAAAACTAGTTGTATTTAATTTTCATTTGGCCTAAAACGAAGACACCTCCCTCACTTTGTACATACGTCATGTTGAGTAATTTTTAAGAGGTCATGTCTTTTTCCATGTAATACGCATTGAGATTTTTTTTTAGAAAATGGAAACGCGCAGTATAAATGCTATTTATAATTATCATAATTAATTGACTCACTCGAGCTCTTCCACATGAAGTTTACCACCCACACCACCCTGACCATCTGCGTCTGCTAAGGGCTCACTGTTGATGGGGTAACGTCGGGGGGAAGGGGGGTGGGGGTTGATCCTGGCCTATTTTCTCAGCTGATGTCAATATCATCAGTACATGTACATGTATGTCTTTTGAGAAATAATTGCACGCGCTACTATCACAATGTTTCCCTACAACTCAGGGTTACCACTTGGGGATTTCACTCGTTAAAATCATGATCAAGAGAATCCACCACTAGTGCTACCACCTTGAGTGCAAGAGTTTCTTTTTATATAATGTGTACACGATACAGAATGTATTAAAATTCGTGTGTGTGTGTGTGGGGGGGGAGTT
>NW_004798048.1:257509-263686 GCF_000002075.1 Aplysia californica | reverse complement strand
CACAACGCCAGGGCCAGTGCACAATTATGACAAAATGTAAGACAGTCACTAAGGTGGCCGTCTAAGACAAGTTTTGTTGTTTGGTGTGATAGGGTTGTGTGTTAAAATATGGTGGCCGCGGCCGCATCGGACAGGTGCCCGTTTTACACAGTTAAATTATATAGAAAAAGAAATCGCAAGGGGGAAATGGAAAGTGGCCGTTTGTACATGTGGCCGTCTTATAGAGGTGGCCGTCAGGGCAGGTTCGACTGTATTTGGTAATTTACTATTAAAGTAAAATTAGAAACATACCTATTGGTTTTTCTGATTACAAGTACAAGGTGAACATTTTTTTTAATGTTTAGGTGAAAAAAGGAAAAAGATGAAACATATTTTTTGGACAAATTTTTAAAAATGTCTTTGGTGCTTTTTAAACCGGTAGCAAAAATATTTTATCAACAATTTATTTTTTCGCAAAAAGAATACAAACTGTATGTATAGATGTAAGGCGATTGTATTAATTGACACGTCTTCATCACCAGGACCAGCCGCCGGATGACCACCCACAGACAAGATTTCCGTATATCACACTCAGGCTTGAAGTGACGCAGTGGGGCTGTAGAGATAGGCAGATAGGTTGATAGGGAGCTAGGTGGATAGGCTAGGTTCAGAGTAGAGATAGGCAGATAGGTTGATAGGGAGCTAGGTGGATAGGCTAGGTTCAGAGTAGGATTTTGTAGATATTGCCATGGCCATGGCGGGAGGTAGTTGAGGGGGCAGTGTAGTTTTTTCTTTTTTTTAGGGGGGGGGGGAGTGGGGGGGGGGGAGGTTGCAGGGGTAGAATATTGTGGGTAGAGCTTCCTGTTGATTTTGAGTTTGAGTGTGATGATGTTGGAGTGGCGTGTATACTGGATTGTTCCTTAAGGACCACCTGGACAACCAAGAGGAGCACCCGCAGACAGAACATCTACAGGAGGTATTTGTCTGGGAACTATGTCTTTTTCGTGTCCTCTTTGTTTCAGTAGAGGTTTTACGGTGCTTGCAACTGAATAAGGTCATATGAGCGCCAAGGGGTGGGTGTCAAAAGAGAAGTCCTTACAGGGAATCAGACTTACTCTGCTCACCTCTCTAGCTTCAACAGCACAAAGTCTGCTTGATCAAGGCACCCCTGAATTAGTGGGTCACAAGAGTTTGACCGACATACAAAAGAACTAGAGAAAATGACGATAGTATTGATTGGGAAAGAAAAAGCAGCATTTCCCTCTTGCAGTCCAGTCACAGTTATGAGCACGACATTGATGAATCAGCTGATTTACAATTACAATTCTACCATTCATAAGAACATGGTTTATGTCCCCCTTTGGGAATGGCCTAAAGACACTTCAGTCAGTAGCACCGCCCGGGGGAGTGAACTATGACTTGGAACATTTTGATCATAATTACAGTGGGGGTTTTTTTGGTTAAAGGTAAACGTTTTATTGCTTCAATTAGGTGAAAAGGGAGAATGATAAAATGTAATTACTGAAAATGTTTATTAATGATATTCTGTCCTTTTAAACTGGTGGTAAACTATTATAACCGCTCTTTTTATATTTTGAAACAAAAATGTAAACTGTATAGACGTAAGACGATTGTATTAATTGACACGTCTTCATCACCAGGACCAGCCGCGGACAGGAGGACCAGCCGGAGGAGCACCCACAGACAGGAGCATCTACAGGAGGTATTTGTCTGGGAAATATGTCTTGGAACACTATTTATTAATTGTTGAAGTAAAAATTAGAAAAATTGCTGGTGGAGCTTTTTTTCAATTTCAAAGTAAAAGTTTAAAAAAAATATTTATGTGAAAAGGTAGTATAACAAAACGTATGCCTGTATACTGACAGGTTTTTATAATTGTTATTATGGCCTTTAAACCCGGTAGTAGAAAATATAGCGACTGTTTTTATTTTCTCAAGCAAAAATACAAACTGTATAGTTGCAATACGATTGTATTAATTGACACGTCTTCGTCACCAGGACCAGCCGCGGACAGGAGGACCAGCCGGAGGAGCACCCACAGACAGGAGCATCTACAGGAGGTATTTGTTTAGGAAATATGTCTTGGAAAATTGTTTTTTAATTGTTAAAGTAAAATTAGAAAAATAAATTTCGTGGGTTTTTTTTTTATATCGTGGTGAAAGTTTGTTGTTTTTTTTGGGTTTTTTTGGCATTCAGGTGAAAAGAGAACATAATAAAATGTATTTACTGACAGGTTTTTATCAATGTCCTTATGTTCTTTTAAACTGGTAGTAAATAATATTATAACGAGTCTTTTTATTTTCTGAATCAAAAATACAAAAATGTAGCCCATAGATGTAAGACGATAGTATTAATTGACACGTCTTCATCACCAGGACCAGCCGCGGACAGGAGGACCAGCCGCGGACAGGAGGACCAGCCGGAGGAGCACCCACAGACAGGAGCATCTACAGGAGGTATTTGTCTGGGAAATATGTTTTGGAAAATCATTTATTATTTATTAAGGTAATATTTGAAAAAAAGTTCCATTTTTTTTAAATTTCAAGGTGAATGTTTGTTGGGGGGGGGGGGTTGCACTTATGTGAAAAGGAAAAATAATAAAACATATATTCTAACAGATTTATATAAATGTCCATCTGGTATTTTAAACTAGTAGTAAAAAATATTAAAAGGTGACTCAGTTACAATAATTGTATAGAATCAACAGGATATTATTAATTGACACGTCTTCATCACCAGGACCAGCCGCGGACAGGAGGACCAGCCGGAGGAGCACCCTCAGACAGGAGCATCTACAGGAGGTATTTGTCTTGGAAATATGTCTTGGAACACTACTTGTTTATTTATTATTGAAGTAAAATTAGAAAAATACCAATCGGTTTTTCTGATTTAAAGTTGAAAGTTTTAATTTTGCACTTAGGTGGAAAGGGTAAATGATAAACCATTTATATACTGACAGATTTTTATAAATGTCTGTCTGTTTAAACCGGTAGTAAACAATTTTATAGCGACCCTTTTTCTATTTTGAAAAATTAACAAACTAAACAAATGCAAGTTCTTTAGAAAAAATAAATAAAGGAAAAGTTTTTAAACATATGTGCTGACAGATTTTTTAAAATGTCTGCCCGTCCTTTTAATAAGTGCTATGAAAGGCAGATTTTAGGAAACTCTGTAGTTGGCACTTACATGAAAAAATTGCCTCGTTAAAATATGCACCATCAAAAACTACCTCCATTTCTTATAGCTGTTGGGTGGAGAATGCCTTTGTAGGTTCATTCCTTTTTTTCTTCTTTTTCTCTGTAACTTTATTTCTCCTGTGTGCGCTAAGTGACCATTATTGCAGCTATGTACATTGTCTTCATTCAAATTTAGTAACTCAAGCTACCTTATATATTTTTCTTAGAAAGATGGCAAGCCAACAGTTAACAGCTACCAAAGAAGCAGATACCATGCCCTGACAGGAAGGACCTTCCACTCACCCTGGATGGTAACATCGCCGCGCTGCACAGGGCATCCAGCCAAATGAGTGCTGTGCTAACATGATCAAATTGTGCCAATAGCACCGTGAAACAAATTTTCTTCAATTAGTCATTCAAGAACTAACAGACAACTGCCCCAGGCATCAAGAATCCTTTCAACATGCAGCTCTCTTGAATAGACATGTCAATTCCTCCAGATGACTACCATGGACTACTTTAACAGTTGGCTGTTTTATTTCTCTCATGTGAAACTGTGTTGATGGCATGGCATCCTTCAGTCTCAGGATACTATGGATCTGCGCCGTAGGAGATTTCAGGTTCGAGAGCAGCGCTTGCTGTGGCTGAACAGGTCCACACAGAATGGCAGTCCCTGTAGCCGTGGCTGCACTTGTGAGTGGTGTCTTCCTGCGTTTGTAGCCTCTGGCTGTTCTTTCGGTGATGACGTTTGTCCTCAGCTGCCTGTCGCAGTCAGGCTTCAACTCTGATGAGACCAGCTCCCAGTGTCTCCCACCTAAGAGCCCATATCAAGCGATTTCATATCTCGCTTGCACACATCTTTGAAGCGAAGATGGGTGTGCCCTTGCACTTGCTTTGTGGAGGCCAGCTGACCGTACAATAAATTGTGTTGATAGTGCTGTAAAAACCAGCAAAGACTCAAGAAAACAATGTTCCTTGTGTGATGTCCAGATGGAGATTTTGTAATGAAGCTACTTAGAAACATTGTCACTGATATAGAATGATAAGAGGTTTTGTTCCTTACTTTCAATGCAAACTTTGGTGACAACAGAAGGTTTAGCCACTTTGCTGGTCAAACAGGTCTCAGTGCTCTGTTGCTACGATTTCCGTATATCACACTCAGGCTTAAAGTGACGCAGTGGGGCTGTAGAGATAGGCAGATAGGTTGATAGGGAGCTAGGTGGATAGGCTAGGTTCAGAGTAGGATTTTGTAGATATTGCCATGGCCATGGCGGGAGGTAGTTGAGGGGGCAGTGTAGTTTTTTTGGGTTTTTTTTTTTTTGGGGGGGGGGGAGGTGGTGGGGTTGCAGGGGTAGAATGGTGTGGGTAGAGCTTTCTGCTGATTTTGAGCTTGAGTGTGAGGTTGTTGGAGTGGATTTTTTATTCTGTAATATTTCTTGCACTTTGTTGGTGCTGTTAGTGTTAACTGACTTGATCAAATTTGGTCGATAGTGCCGTAAAACACCTACTCAATCAATCATGACTGGATCAAAAACAAATAAACAAGCGCTGCAAGCTGTTAGTTTGGCCTTTGACCTTCTGTGGTAGACGTTCTGATACCACCAGTATTTTCTTAACTTGAAGTTTGGAGTTGTGAAAAGTCTGAAGTCCACTGATTCAACAAAATTGAAAGCCTTTATAGTATAGCGCTACAGAATTTTTTTAAAACACAATGAATATCTTGTTTACTGTAAGAAAAATGGTTCAACAGCCAATGTGTATATACTCAGGTCTTCATGTTTTTGTTGATTTGCTCCAGCCCCTCTTTGTAAAAGCTTTGGAACTTTATTCTGATCCCTTCTAGTTAACCTGTGAGAACTTTACTTTGACCCCACAATCCTTGACTTACCTCCAACCCCCCCCCCCCTTTCGGTGACCCTTTAGTAGGACTTATTAACATAGTTCCACCCCCTTATTGTTGATTATTTAGAACTTTGCCTTTGGTCCGACCCCACGTTGTTAACCCTCAGGACTCATGTCTTGACTTAGCTCCAACCCATCGTTGTTGATCACTTAAAATTTTTTCTTTTGTCATATATCTGTTTTTGAATGAAGGCTCATTGAAAACGCTCGTGTCATCTTTTTCACGCTTCGATCATTGCAGTGCTTTATTAACTAACATATCAAATACCACTGTTCACAAGCTGCAAGGCTAGTACTAGAGAAAAAGAAGAGGAATGACTTTACTCCCCATGTTAAGAACGTTGCATTGGCTCCCTTTGTCAGCTAGAATAGCATAGAAAGTTACAATATTTTATCATAAATGTGCCAAAAATAAAGCTCCCTCATATATCAGTGATCTCATCCAAATGTATGCTCCAAACTCTAGATCAATAAGATCAGGCGATCAGTATCTTTTAAGAGTCCCAGAAAGGGAGGTAAAAAAAAATAGCTGACAGATCGTTCGCCCACCTTGCTCCATCAGTTTGGAACTGTCTTCCCCAACCCTTGAGACATACAACATCTGAGTCTAAATTTAAACTATCTTTAAAGACACATTTAATTAAATCATTATGTCAGTAGATTCATGTTCAGTACAATGTTTATGTAAATGACTATGTATCCATTTATGTATTTTGCAAATTGCATAATTTATATTATTTTATTACGTATTTGTATGTGCTCATTTCGTAACGCGTGATAAGCAAGTGATGTGTGTGCGTGTAATGTGTGCGTGATTGTGTGTGTGTGTGTGTGTGTGTGTGTGTGTGTGTGTGTGTGCGTGCGTGCGTGCGTGCGTGCGTGTGTGTGTGCGCACGTATGCGAGTGGAAAAATAGTTTGTACATGTTAAGCGCCTAAAGCTGTGTTCACACGGGAGTGAGTGCTATATGTTCACACGGGAGTGGGTGCTATATGTTCACACGGGAGTGGGTGCTATATGTTCACACGGGAGTGGGTGCTATATGTTCACACGGGAGTGGGTGCTATATGTTCACACGGGAGTGGGTGCTATAGAAATGA
>NW_004798048.1:255609-257409 GCF_000002075.1 Aplysia californica | reverse complement strand
GATCAGCATTGTTATTATTATTATTCTGACCCCACGTTGTTGACCCTCAGGCCTCATATGTTTTGACTTCAGTCCTCCCCCTCGTGGTGACCCTTTCGAACTTTTTACATTTAGTCTGACCCCTCGTTGTTGACCAAAAGGACTCGTGTCTTGACTTACTTCCCATCCTTCATTGTTGATCGTTTATAACTTTGCCTTTTGTCCGACCCCACGTTGTTGACCCTCAAGATTCATGTCTTGACTTAACCCCAATTCCTCGTTATTGACCGCTTATAACTCTGCCTTTTGTCCGACCCCACGTTGTTGACCCTCAGAACTCATGTCTTGACTTCGATCTGTCCCCTCTTGGTGACCCTTTTAAACTTGACCTTCAATCCAACCCCATGTTGTTGACCCTAACGACTGAGCTCCAACCCCTCGCTGTTGACTATTACAATTTTTTCCTTTAGTCCGACCCCACGTTGTTGACCCGCAAGACTCATGCCTTGAATAAGCTCCAACCCATCGTTGTTGACCATATATAACTTTGCCTATAGTCCGACCCCTTGCTGTTGACCCTCAAGGTTCATTTTTTTTACTTAACCCCTACCCCTCGTTATTGATAATTTAAAATTGCCTTTAGTCCGACCCCACGTTGTTGACCCTCAGGAATCATGTCTTGACTTTCCCCCAACCCCTCGTTGTTGACCGTTTATATAACTGTGCATTTTATCCTTTTTCTCGTTGTTGACCCTCAGAACACATGTCTTGACTTCAATCCGTCCCCTCTGGGTGACACTTTAGAATTTTACCTTCAATCCAACCCCATGTTGTTGACCCTATTGACTAAGCTCCGACCCCTCGTTGTTGACCATTCATGATTTTTTTCCTTTAGTCCGACCCCACGTTGTTGACCCTCAGGACTCATGTCTTGACTTTGGTCTGCCCCCTTTCGAATTTTACCTTTAGTCCACCCCACGTTGTTGACCCTCAAGATTCATGTCTTAACTTAACCCCTACCCCTTATTATTGATAATTTATAACTTTTCCTTTAGTCCACCCTATGTTATTGACCCTCAAGATTCATGTCTTAACTTAACCCCTACCCTTTATTATTGATAATTTATAACGTTTCCTTTAGTCCAACCCCATGTTGTTGAACCTCAAGATTCATGTCTTGACTTAGCTCCAATCCCTCTTGGTTTACCATTTATAACTTTGCCTTTTGTCCGACCCCACATTGTAGACCCTCAGGACTCATGTCTTGACTGACCTCCAACCCCTAATGTTGATCATTTAGTCCGACCCCACGTTGTTGACCCTCAAGACTCATGTCTTGACTTAGCCCCGATGCCTTGTTATTGACCATTTATAAATTTAACTTTAGACCGATCCTTCGTGGTTGACCCTCAGGACTCATGTCCTGACTTCAGTCCGACCCTGCTTGGTGACCTTTTAGAAATTTACCGTTAGTCCGACCCCATGTTGTTGACCCTTTATTAGTTCTTCATGTCTTGAATTAACTCCGACCTCTCGTTGTTGACTCTTAGGCCTCATATAATGACTTACATCTGACCTCTTATTGTTGACCCCTCAGAACACTTTTTAGTTTGTCTGAGGGAGAAGTTTCAGTGACAGCGGCATGATTGAAGGCGTAAAAAGGTTGTCTGAACTGTCATTGATATTATTATGTACTAAGTATGTCAGTTTACCTGTCTTTTTGGACTTTTCAGACTTGTACAAAGAGCTCCTTTTGTGCAGGCAGCAGAAAAACATGTTTAATAAATTTACTATGTGGAATTTATCTTACTAGTTATTTGT
>NW_004798048.1:245939-253107 GCF_000002075.1 Aplysia californica | reverse complement strand
CACAAATTTTTGTATTAGATCTATCTACCTGGTGCTACGGAACCAAGCAAGCTAAGTAATCAGACGATCGTGTTTACGATTGACTTTACTCTATTATAGATATTATCTAGATCTAGAGTCTAGATTTAGCTAGATTTAGATCTAGATCAAGAAGAAGTAGAAGATGATTCAGTCCAAACAGGACTATTTTGGGGAGGTCCTGGTCAGGTCGGGACGGGTCGGTTTGCTCGACAGACTGACGGCGCAAAGTGGCTATTGTGGCACAAATTTTAATTGATCGCGCCCGACTCATTGCCTCAAAAACAAACGCGTTGTTTTCAGGCAACGAGTCGGGCGATCATCCCAACCCGATCTCATCCGCAACGGGCACTGGGCACCCCGTAGTGCAAAGGAAGTGGTAGATCTAATTTCAGGTACGAATTGAGTCTTATTGACGCCATCGCGTCGTTATTTATTATTTATTTTTAGTTGTGGAAGAAAATTTCGGTTATTTTTACGGAAATTAACTTATTATTTTTCCAATTTTTGCAGAAAATTGCCTAAGATTTGCGAATTCACAAAAATGGCAAAAGTTGCGCGAAAGTTGCGCTGAGACCAAAAGTTGCGTACGCAACTTGCGGGGTGCGAATTTCTCTGACGACAGATTATAATACTGAGAATATGAGAATAAAGAACAAGAAGAAGCCATTTTTCTGGAAATGTAGAAATGAAACAATTATTTTATTTACATTTGTGAAACAGGAACAATGACATGTCATATTTACATGATTGTTGTAGATTCTATGTAGATCTCTGTGTCATTCTTCTACGGCACTTCCAAACGGCCAATGTATAAGCCGACATTGCACTTCCTCTTTCTTGGAGGCACCGATAAGTTCCAGTGGGTGGTTGATGGGTGCTCTGGCGTTGTTTGTTCCTTCTTTCCTATCAAAAATCTATCGTACTTATCTCTCCTGATTGTTTGTTTGTTTGTTTGTTTGTTGTTGTTGTTGTTTTTTTGTGTTTTTTTTTGGGGGGGGGGTATAATATTACTCTCTTGTAGACATAATCTATTCTTCGGCCCTTACATGACCTTATTGTGTTGCAAGTGCCGTAAAACACTTACTAAAACTAAAGATGTGTTCCAGAGACACGGCAACATACTCGTAATTTGTTTCAGAAACAAACAAAAACATTTTTTTGGAACATTCTTAATCTTATAACGTTAGGCCAGTTCTGTCTCTTGGGCAGATGTTGTGAAGTACAGAAAGCATAGGCCCTAGTGATAACTGAGAAACATGTTGTTGTTTTTTATATTTAAAATATTTCCTCTCATTAGCCAAAACCACAAAACCACAAAACCACAAAACCACAAAAGTACGACAGTAGTAAAGTAGAAGCTTACACAGCCACCAGCTGAGGCTTCATTCAATTCTGGATGAATTACCCCCCCCCCCCCCCCCCCAAAAAAAAAAACAACAAAAAACAACAAACAAACAAATTTTTTTTAAAAATTAACAAATTGGTAAGTAAATACATATATTAATTAATTAATTAATTAATTAATTAATTAATTAAAAAATAAATTTTAAATAAATAAATAAATTAATTAATTAAAAAAAAATAAAATACCTTTTTACACTCGGAAATAAATAAAAAAAATTTTTAAAATAAACATCCCAATAAATTTTTATAAATAAATAGTGATGATAAAGATGAGGCAGGGGCTATAATGTTTCCCCCAAGCCAAAACTCTCCCCCCCCCCCCCCCCCCAAGTTACTACCGCCAACTCTACCATGAGCTCTTCCCCTCTGGTCGGTGTGTGGAGTTGTCAAGGTTCTCAGCCCGCCTGAAGGTCCTGCCTTGTAAATATAACCTCATGGCGTTGATAAAGGTGTTAGGGCCTAATCATAGGCTATCTTTCCACTTATTGTTTACCTTTAAAAAACCTGACAGTGTTGATCGGTTGGTTACAGTAACACCTTTTAACCTATTAAAAAAACCCACATAGTATTGATAGGATGATTTCAGTTATATCCTTAGGCTTACATTTCATCTTTTTTAACAACAATAATAACACTACACAGTAGTGTAAACATAATAAATCATGATTGGTTTCACAACTAGTCCAAACGTACGTTTATCTTAACCCTATCCGAACGTCGTGTTTTACTATCGTATCTATAAGACTTGAGGAACTCTGTGCCACCAATTAACCCTATCCGAACGTCGTGTTTTACTATCGTATCTATAAGACATGGGGAACTCTGTGCCACCAATTAACCCTATCCGAACGTCGTGTTTTACTATCGTATCTATAAGACATGGGGAACTCTGTGCCACCAATTAATTAACCCTATCCGAACGTCGTGTTTTACTATCGTATCTATAAGACATGAGGAACTCTGTGCCACCAATTAACCCTATCCGAACGTCGTGTTTTACTATTGTATCCATACGACGTGGGGAACTCTGTGCCTCCACTTTCCAAAGAGGAAATTTACTCGTTAATCCGATCTGTATGCTTTAGCATAGCAGTCTGTCAAAATTATTTTTTGAGAAAACTGAAAGTTTCAAAGAGATCGTCGCTCTAGAAGTATTCTAAAATGCGAAGAATACAACCCCTGGGGTACGAAATGACCCCAGGGCGTACAGATAGGGTTCAACACTGCAGAATATAGAATCTATTGCCTCGTGTTCCTCACAATTCATAAACAATTAATGCCAAGCCGGATCTAATTGTCCGTCCTTAGATGAAATTCTTTCCTCGAACACAATTTGAATCAAATTGATCAGGACGAGTTTGTTCCATTAATCTTCGCAGCTCGAGATCTTAATACTTCGCTTTCCGTAAAGTCGCTGCTCATTGGTCCAATTGGCGTGACGTCATCGATACTGCTGTCTGCGTGCTGTAAGGGGGGACTACTTTTTTTCCCCTCCTCACTTTTGGCGGTTCCGTTTTTGTGTGCGTCTGCTTTTGTTTTGGCGCCAAGAAGTCTCTCCTCCCAGTCCGGCCAGAAAGCTTCCTTCATTTTGAGGCAGAACTGTTCCAGATTGGGGAATTTTTCTGAGGACGAGAACAGGACGCATGATTAGCCCCTCTCCCTGTCTGGATGATGCATTAATATGTTCCGGACAATTCATCGATGCTGCGCGTTTTAAAGATCGTATAATTGCGCGGCAATCTGAAGACTGCTCTGTGCGTTTTAACAATTGTATAATTGTATCATTCTTATGAGCTCTTCAGTTTCAAATCTTAGTTTTAATTTTAATTTTCATATAATTTTTACTCTTTTGCAAATATACGTGAATGTTCCTTGATGTGAGTAAAAGAATAAAGGTAGAAGTGAAGTGAACTTTGAGTTTGATACCTGGCATTCTATCATTCTTGTTGGCTCTCAGATATTTCTACACTTTTGAAAATGTGTGTGAACGTAACTTGATGTGAGTAAAAGAATAAAGATGGAAGTGAATTTATTTTTTTTTTTTTGCATAAAAAAGAGCTATTAACACAATCTGCAGATTGTCCCGCAATTATGCGATGGTCAAAACGCTCTGTGCAATCTGAAGATGGCTCCGATCAGTAAATTATGCGGAACACATATAAAATAACAGTTAACTATGAAATACTACAAACCATTAGCTGTGTATTATGACAAATGACTAGCTACGAAACTCTGCTTACAGATACTCCAAACTATTAGCTTCAAAATAGGCGACTTCCTAAAAGTACTACAAATGATTCGTTACGAAATACAACCCATGAGTACACGTACTTCAAATAAAGATTAGTTCTGAAATATAACCTACAATTAGTACATGTACTACAAAAAATGAGGGTGGCTTTCGTGGCCTAGGGGTTAAGGTGTTGGCCTCGCATTCAAAGATCCCAGGTTCGAATCCCGGTAGCGACCGAAAAACTTTCTTCTCTAAAATTGTCTCCTTTTACCCCCTTTCCTGCTCTCTAGCAATATTCTGTCGTCTGCT
Source organism: Aplysia californica (assembly GCF_000002075.1). Lineage (NCBI taxonomy): Eukaryota > Metazoa > Mollusca > Gastropoda > Aplysiida > Aplysiidae > Aplysia > Aplysia californica. Next base: position 249,140 of record NW_004798048.1, on the reverse strand, counting down.
TTCATCTTCTCTTCCCCCCCCCCACCCCCTCACCCCCTTTGCCCTCTCCTCTGGGCTCCTGACTCTTTCTGCAGCCTTTCTACTGCTACTCCTTGACTCCTCCTTACAGCTGTCTTTCTGCCACACCCCTGATCTTCTGGTTAGAAAGATTTACACCTAGCCTTCTCGGACAAGGGCGAAAAATCTCGGAGGGCCCGTGTGCAAGTTGCGCACGTTAAAGATCCCTTGGTGGTCTAAAATCGATAAGAGTAGGCTTCGGCCGCCACCCGGGCAAAATTCAAAATTTCCTACCAATTAAAAGTATTAGGTGTGTCCCGCGCGCTCATATGACCTTATGCAGTTGCGAGCGCCGTAAAACACTTACCAAAACAAACAAACAAACAAAAAAAGATTAGTTCTGAAACACACCCGACAAGTACATGTACTACAAATAGTGATTAGTTACGAAGTACGACCGACAAATTATAGAGTCAAACGATTGGAATTATAATGCAATATAATAACAAATGATTAGCTATGAAATATGACCTTTTGAAATTATACTCAAAACGATTAGTTAAAAAGGAACACCCGACAAATACATGTACCACAAACGATAAACAGCAAAATGTGAGGCAGCGTGGTGAAATCAGGCGCTCGTCGAAATGACGAAATCGGAGAAACAGGCATTTTCCCGTCAGTTTGGACACTTTTATCGAATTTTTCTTTTTCTGGCTTAACCTCTTTTGTGTCCATATAAAACACATTTACATGTGAATTTTACTGAAAAACATTGATTAAAGGCACAAAATGTGTGTTTTTTTCTGTTTTCAAAAACTCTTTTGCTATTGGAGTGACCTAACATTGGCGACCATTTTCTCGCTAGTTTCACAACTAAAACCAGGCGACCTCACCTCCTTCAACCGCAACTATCTTGAGTTCTATTCATGATATATGGGTATTTATTTCATTGGAAGCAAGGCGAAAAATCAGCTTTCACATACCAATAACTCCACATGCCTAAAAATTGACGAGCGCCTGATTCTCCCGCGTCGTAACACTAATACTACAAATGGTTATATAAGATAAAGATATATGAGTGGCTGGTTGTGTGTAACCTGCGTACCTCTGGCCTCCGCAGCCACGGGACATAGTGGCGTGCCCCACAACAGCTCACACAGCTGTCCGAACAGCGCGCAGTCTACCTCTGTCACTTCCTCCTTGCTGTTGCCGAACAGGAAGTTCTTGTTGCCTGGTTGGGGTGGGGGTGGGGGGGGGGAGAGATAGAGAGAAGGGAAAATAAATACATGTACAGTACAAAGCGGGCGGGGAGAAGGAATGATAAAAGTTGAAGATCGGTAGAACCGACACAGGTTAAAAGGTCAGAAAGTTCAGTCTTATGAATGGAAAATAGCTGTATATAACTAACTTCAAAAATGAGGATAAATGCCTCTTTCATTTTTAAATGCATACTTTTAGTTTCTCTTGTATTGTACGAACTTGATTAAGTAGACCATATTGATACCTGCAAGCATTTCCTATACTATTGCATTTGAAGTGTATGGTAATTTCATAATTACTAACAAGCCAGATATTGAAATTGCACGTATCTATAGGGTGTACGATCGCTTTGGATTCGGTCGTTTGCATTGTGAAAGTTTAAGAAGTTCAGGGACCCCCCCCCCCTGCCCCCCCCCCCCCTCCCCCGTGAAATGTACCGTCGGCTGTATTGTCACGTTCACTTCCTGAAGCCCAAGTCCCATGCATTGATCGTCGAGTATTTTGTACTCTGTTTGGCTCATACATACCTCGGCTGAGATGTTTAGAATCTTTTCTCCAAAGGGAGTATGTTAGCCCGAGGTTTTACTGTACGTAGAGGTCCTTGGAAACTGAAAAGTTTACATTTTTGTGTGCATTTGAACCAAACCCAAGTTTTTGTGTTTTTGTCTTTGTTTTGTTTTGTTGTTGTTGTTGTTGTTGTTTTTTTGTGTTTTTGTTGTTGTTGTTGTTTGGTTGTTGTTGTTGTTTTTTGTGTTTTTGTTGTTGTTGTTGTTTGGTTGTTGTTGTTGTTTTTTGTGTTTTTGTTGTTGTTGTTGTTTGGTTGTTGTTGTTGTTTTTTTTTGGGGGGGGGGGAGTAAATCCACACTGCAAAGCAAATAAATATATTTTTTAAAAGGACGTTACAGGTATATAGCCAGAACAAAATAAATCAATCGATTTTTTAAAATGTCCAGTAGGCTCGGAAAAAATGGCGGTTTCTTCAATTTCATTATTTGCACGAGTGTCTAATTTCACCAGGATACCACAAATGTCCAGTTTGTCTAGAATGGACTCACCCAGTTGTCTAATGGACTCACCCAGTTGTCTAATGGACTCACCCTGTTGTCTAATGGACTCACCCAGTATAACGGACACACCCAGTTGTCTAATGGACTCACCCAGTTGTCTAATGGACTCACCCTGTTGTCTAATGGACTCACCCTGTTGTCTAATGGACTCACCCAGTATAACGGTCACACCCAGTTGTCTAATGGACTCACTCAGTTGTCTAATGGACTCACCCAGTATAACGGACAGAATGGACTCACCCAGTTGTCTAATGGACTCACCCAGTATGACGGAGAGGGCCCTGAGGTCATCACGGGTCAGTTTGGTGACCTCGTCGTGTGAGTGTCGACCTATGCCATGGACGGCCACCCTGCGGGCTGACTCGTGTCTCAGGTACCAGATGAAGGGGGCGGGGAGACCCAGTTGACGGTACAGGGTACTGGACGGGTCACCACACAGTCGGTACCACACGATAGCCCTGAGGGGGGGGGGGAGTATGAGAGTAAGAGTTATATGGTCGCTTTTACGCACAAGGGGGCTTTCCGCCAAAAATGCTGTTTTGAGAAAATCGAAGTTCAAGTGTTTGCCCCTTGTTCTGTGGTTTATAATTCGCTGTGATCACCAGACAAGCCAGAATCACGTGAAATAAGTAAATAAACTCAGTGTAGCCTAGTGAGGGTAGGAGAATAAGGGAGCACGGGGGGTATATGAACAGACGGCGAAGGTTAAACTGGCCTTCCGAGCCACGACTAAGACCTAGTCTGAGCAGGGATCGACGCTACTGGTGGGTCGACACAGTGGTCGACGCTACTGGTGGGTCGACACAGTGGTCGACGCTACTGGTGGGTCGACACAGTGGATGGAGCTCCGGACCTGTACGACCCACACTCATCG
>NW_004798048.1:244245-245099 GCF_000002075.1 Aplysia californica | reverse complement strand
TAGCTTTTCTGAGAGCATCCGAGCAAAGGAATGAATGGAAAATCATGATAGCAGATGTCTGTCGCAGATCTGGCACTGGATGAAGATGGTGAATAGTGGAATTGTAGGCCCTGGGGGTGACATTGTTATAGCACGAGGGCCGTGGACAAATTGGAATTATTAACGTCTTTGCTAGGGTACAACATACAAGAAAGGGAGGAGCAAGAAGAACGATAGATGTCTGGGAGAAAAGAAGGAGTGAACCACACCAGAGCAATAGCCCACTCAACAGGGGCATCAAACATTACATTATTAAAGAGAAGATGAGGTGAGATGAGACACCGGTAGCATAAGGTAAGTCTGTATGGTCCAGACACCTGTCCATCTTTTATCTCTCCACCTTTTCCTTTTACATTGCACCCCAGCAAAACATCGAACTTTTCGCACTTCTACATAACCCAATCATGTTGCAAATGCCGTAAAACTCCTTCTTTCCTATCAAACTTTTATCGTCTTTATCTCCCATCCTTCTTTTTTGTGTTTGTTACTCTCTTGTAACACCTCTAATCTTCGGCTCTTATATATAATATGACCTTATTGTGTTGCAAGTGCTGTAAAACTCTTACTAAACTAAAAAAAAAACGTGCGTATGTCTGTGCGTGTGTGTGCGTGTGTGTGCGTGTGTGTGTGTTTGTGTGCGTGTGTGTGTGTGTTTCTGTGCGTGTGTCTGTGCGTGTGTGTGCGTGTGTGTGTGTGTGTGTGTGAGTGTGTGTGTGTGTGTGTGTGTGTGCGCGTGTGTGCGCGTGTGTGAGTGTGTGTGAGTCTGTGTGAGTGTGTGTGTGTGAGTGTGTGTGTGTGCACTCGTGTGTGTATGT
>NW_004798048.1:242646-244145 GCF_000002075.1 Aplysia californica | reverse complement strand
AGAAACTCTACAACAAATCTCAACAAACGTCACCAGTAGAGAAACTCTACAACAATACTCAGATGTTACCAGTAGAGAAACTCTAAAAACAAAACTCGTGAGGTTACCAATAGAGAAACCCCTAGTCAACCTACAACAAAACTCCACCAAAGTTACCAATAGAGAAACCCCTAGTCAAACTACAACAAAACTCCACCAAAGTTACCAATAGAGAAACTCCTAGTCAAACTACAACAAAACTCCACCAAAGTTACCAATAGAGAAACTCCTAGTCAAACTACAACAAAACTCCACCAAAGTTTCCAATAGAGAGACTCCTAGTCAAACTACAACAAAACTCCACCAAAGTTACCAATAGAGAGACTCCTAGTCAAGCTACAACAAAACTCCACCAAAGTTACCAATAGAGAGAATCCTAGTCAAACTACAACAAAACTCCACAAAGTTACCAGTAGATAAACTCCTCAGCCGTTCTCCTGACGACCTGGCCCAGTGCCGCCTCCTGTGGGCTCAGACGTCTGCTCAGGTTCACGGAGAACTGCTGGTTCAGGAACTCCACACAGAACTGGGAGTCGCTCATCACGTGCTCGTTGTACTGGATCCACGGGATCTTGCCCTTGGGACCCAACTTACGATCGAATTTGTTCTGTCAGATGAAGGGAAAAAAACAGTTAAACACAATACAAATATGTGAGGCATCGTGGTGAAATCAGGCGCTTGTCAAAATAAGTAAATTGAAAAAACTGGCATTTTATTAAGTTCGGCAATTTTTATCGATTTTTCTTTTCTTTTCTTTTTGTGTGTGTGGCTCAACACCATCGTTGTCCAATTAAGAACACATTTCCGGGTGGATTTTATTGGAAAAACCTTGATTGAAGGCACAAATAATGTAATTTTTCAGTTTCCACGAACTGTCTAGCTGTGGAAATATCCAAACTTTGGCGCCCTTTTCTTGTAACTTGTAACTTGTACGTTTGAAACCAGGCGACCCCACCTTATTCACTCTCAAATATCTTGACTTCTATTAAAAATAGATGGATATTTTTTTTCACCGATGGCAAGACAACTAAACAAGCTTTAATATGACACCAATAACTCCTGACCACGAGATAAGACCACTTAACACTAACCACGTGTCGTGAGCACTAACCACGTGTCGTGAGCACTAACCACGTGACTAGACCACTAACCACGTGTCGTGAGCACTAACGACGTGACTGATCACTAACCACGTGTCGTGAGCACTAACCACGTGGCTGATCACTAACCACGTGTCGTGAGCACTAACCACGTGGCTGATCACTAACCACGTGACTGATCACTAACCACGTGACACGACCACTAACCACGTAAGGGATGCCGGCCGCTCGGAGATAAGTCTCCAGCTTGATGACAAACGGCGACACACTGGGTACTGCCGGGGCCGGGCCGAACTGGTGGAGGATTACTGTGTCTGTGGGTGGGTCGGGGAGCTTGTAGCTGGGAAGAGAGAGGGGGGA
>NW_004798048.1:240235-242013 GCF_000002075.1 Aplysia californica | reverse complement strand
TCTCTCTCTCTCTCTCTCTATCTATCTATCTCTCTCACCCTCTCTCTCACTCTCTCTCTCTCTCTCTCTCTCTCTCTCTCTTCCCTCCCCTCCCCTCCTCCCCAAACCTTATCACTCTGATCTCACCTCACCGGGTACGTATATTTTCTCTCACAACAAGTCTGTAGCCTACTGTGTCCAAAGATAATATACCCTATGGTAGGGTATAGTAGTAATAGTAGCTACTTCATCCACTATCCACCTCCCGAACTCTTGGGGTTTGAGGACGCGCTATGTGGTCAGTGGACAACACTTGAACTCGCGCTGTTTGGAAGCAGAACTTCTTTTTCAGTATGATTATTCACTTTTTTTCTGTATCATTAGTTTAGTTTTAGTAAGGTTTTACGGCGCTTGCAACTGCATAAGGACATATGAGCGCCAAGGGGTGGATGTCAACAGAGAAGTTTTTACACAATTTTTCGGCGCTCGCAACTGCATAATGTCATATGAGCGCCAAGGGTTGGTTTAGTTAGTTTTAGTAAGGTTTTACGGCGCTCCAAACTGCATAAGGCCATATTATGAGCGCCAAGGGGTGAATGTCAACAGAGAAGCCCTAACAGGGAATCAGACTTACTCTGCTCACCTCTCTAGCCTCAACAGCACAAAGTCTGCTTCGACTATCAAGGCACCCCGAAAATAGCGGGTCACAAGAGTGTGACAAACATACAAAAGAAGTAGAGAAAAAATGACGATAGTAAGAATGAGGAAAGAAAAAGCAGCAGTTTTTTTAAATCCCAAAACTATATAAGGCATTCAACAACATGCGTACTCGTGGCCTATTTCTGTTTCGGGAATGATGTTTGGAAATTCCTTTGGTCTGCTGCAGATGTGTCGTGTGTGTATGTGTGTGTGTGTGTGTGTGTGTGTGTGTGTGTGTGTGTGTGTGTGTGTATGTGTGTATGTGTGTATGTGTGGGCGTGTGTGTGTATGTGTGTATGTGTGTGTTTGTGTGTGTATGTGTGTGTGAGTGTGTGTGTGTATGTGTGTATGTGTGAGTGTATGTGTGTGTATGTGTGTGTGTATGTGTGTGTATGTGTGAGTGTATGTGTGTATGGGGGGGGTTAGTGACATATATCATACACTGGGCACTGCCGGGCGGGCCGTACTGGTGGGGGATTACTGAGTCTGTAGGGGGGTCGGGGAGCTTGTAGCTGGGGGAGAGAGAGGGGGGAGAGGGGGGGGTTAGTTGGTGTGTGGGGGGGAGGCGGAACCTCCTGGTTTAACGTCTATCTCCGAAAGGACCGAGCCAAGTGGGAAGTTCGTGTAAAGTGTCTTTCCCAAAGACACAACGTCGGGCCAAACTGAGGCTCGAACCCCCGAGCCCGACAAAACAAGACGAACAATTGGAGAGACAAGACACGAAACAAATAAAGGGGGGGGGGAGAACAAGAAACAAAACAAAACAATAACTCATCCAGTGCCAGATCTGCGACAGACATCGGCGATCATGGTTCTCCATTCATTCCTTTGCTCGGATGCTATTAAAAAACTTACATTTCCCTGATCTTTCCCCGTCACCCATTTGTTTACGTTCCGTTTGGTTGCTCTGAGCCTACCCCTCCCTCGTTTGCCTGCAATTTTTGCCAGTGGGAGCTAGACAATAAATAAGAAACCAAACCAAACAGGCCTGAGGCGGAGTCTGTCGACGGGCTGGAAGAGCGGACAAAGGAGTAAGCTGCCCTGTATTGTTGGCACGTCTCTCACTGTCAGTCTGTGTGTGTGTGTGTGTGTGTGTGTGT
>NW_004798048.1:237531-238462 GCF_000002075.1 Aplysia californica | reverse complement strand
GGGGGAGGGGGCAATCAAGGAGGTTATAAATAGAATCTGGTCTAAAGTCAATGGGTGCAATTCGAGTCTCTCTACATAGGTCGGTTTTGCTTACGTCATGAAATGTAGTCACCGCACAAAGGCCGTTCTGTCTGAGCTAAATAAATGTGTTGACCTATATCTACTGAGGGCACAGAACGTCAGTCACAATCTCCCTCTACGACTGTTTTGCTCTAGTAAGATTTTACGGCGCTCGCAACTGCATACGGTCATCATATGAACGCCAAGGGGTGGATGTCAACAGAGAAGTCCAAACAGGGAATGAGGTATACTCTGCTCACCTCTCTAGCCTCAACAGCACAAAGTCTGCTTCAACTATCAAGGCAGCCCGGAATTAGCAGTTCACAAGAGAGTGACAAACATACAAAAGAAGTAGGGGGAAAGTGACGATGGTAAGAATGAGGAAAGAAAAAGCAGCAGTTCCCCCTAAGTTGTTCCGGCACAGTATGAGCATGACATTGATAAATCAGCCCATTTACAATTCTACTGTGCATAATATGAACATGAGAATATCCCCCCTTTAGGAATGACCTAAAGACACTTCAGTCAGTGGCACCGCCTGGGGGGCTCACAATCTTCCCTCTCCCTTCCCGACTGGACAGACAAGGAGCGTTTTCAGTTAGGGAAAAGTTCTGGGAAATGTTTCAACATGACAACCTGTACACTTTCACTTTTAGACTAAACAAATCCAGCCCTCTTTGGGAAAATGTTTGCCGTCTATTCATGTCAAAAAACACGAAAGGAATCTTTACGGTGACTTGTGATGTGATAAACATTTAACTTTTTCTATAATGTGAGGAATTAAAATGAGGAATCGTTCAGGTTCGCTAACTGGCGTGGGGAAATCGAAATCAACCAAGGTTGGAGAGAGAGGGAGAGAGAGATGGTTTGG
>NW_004798048.1:233459-235246 GCF_000002075.1 Aplysia californica | reverse complement strand
GGGGTTGTTTTAGTAAGGGTCTTACGGCACTTGCAACATAATAAGGTCATATAAGTGTCGAAGGCTAGAAGTGTTACAAGAGAGTAACAAACACGAAAAGAGAAGGAGGAAAGATAAGGACGATAGGTGTGTGATAGGAAAAAAGAAGCAAACCACACCAGAGCACCCGCCAACCACTCACTTCCTTCCGTTTGACAATTCTTATTGAAAGAAATGTTGCTCTTTTTTTTTTGGCTCAACACCTTTGATGTCCATATAAAAGCACATGTCCAAGTGAATTTTACCGAAAAACGTTGATTAAAGGCACAGTCTATGTCAGGTTTTATTTTTCAAAGACTCTTCACCTCTTGGATTTACCAAACTTTGATGGCCATTTCCCCGCTAATTTTACCACCGAAACCAGGTGACCCTGGCCTCTTTCAGTTGCATATACATGACATGTATCTCGACTTCTATTTACAATAAAGGGTTATTTTTTCTCCAAAAGTAAGGCAAATGAACAGGCTTTCATGATACCAATAACTCCACATACCTCAAATTTGACGATCGCCTGAATCCACCGCGTCATGACACATATTATTGTAATGACATATATATAGGCCTACATACACACTCGACAGTCACATTATTTTGTGGCTTGTTCTTCTGTGAGGAAAACCCACCAGAAATGTTCACACATTTTCTGCCTCTGGTATATATTAGAATGTCCTATTTCTAGTTTATATAATGTCCTGTCTCGCTCGAATGGTTTCGAGCAATTCTAATTCTGTCACACGACAAGATGAGAGCTGTTGAAGTCGTTTGAACGTACAGTACAATCTAACACGCGCCACATATTCAGTGGGTGGTTGGCGGGTTCTCTTGTGTGGTTTGCTCATTCTTTCCTATCATATCAAACATCTATCGTCCGTATCTCTCCTCCTCCTTTTTATTTTACTCTCTAGCATGATGACTTTATTATTAAGTTTTGAGAAAAAAAGAAACACAGCGGTGGCTAGCTAGGTGTGTGAGGGCATCAGGTATTGAATCTAGATCTATCTATCTGTTGAATCTATCGATTAATTTTGGCAGTCGATATTTTTACGTAGGCGAACCCAAAACTGTGTGTGGGTGAAGGAGATTTTGTTATGTGTGCGCTGTTCTAAACGTTCTTGCTCCTAGCGTCTAGGTGCTGTCATATTATGGGACGGAAAGGAAAGGGATGGGGTGGGCTCTAGACGGTCAGAGATCAGTATAAGAACGTATAGGTTGGGATGGGGTCGGTGGGGAGATATGAAATAGGATGGGATGGGTTGGGATGGGGTCGGTGGGGAGATATGAAATAGGATGGGATGGGTTGGGATGGGGTCGGTGGGGAGATATGAAATAGGATGGGATGGGGCGGAGAGATATGGATCTACATGGGTGGCATTGCAGTATTCGATTCGTCTATTGATCATTCCTCTGTCAATACTCTTCCGTAGACGTTGCAGTGAGCGAAGGAATAAATGAGAGAGTGAGGGAGGAAGTTTGAAGAGAAAGAAGGAAGGGTCGTGTACGTGGCATGTATGTGGGTGTGTGGGATTGTAAACGTTTCAACATGTTTCTGCTTATCGAAGAGCGACAAATAAAAATCACCCGGTGGAATTTCAGAAAACGTTCATGCGTGAAATCAAAACCCACAGGAAATGTGTTCTGGTAAACAGGGATAGATAGATAGATAGATAGATAGATAGATAGATAGATAGATAGATAGATAGATAGATAGATAGATAGATAGATAGATAGATAGATAGATAGATAGATAG
>NW_004798048.1:226750-230472 GCF_000002075.1 Aplysia californica | reverse complement strand
GCACACACACACACACACACACACACACACACACACACACACACCACCCCTACCCTCCACACACAATCTTACCCCCTTCAGAGTCCAATGAAACCACACGACCCCTCCACAAACATGATAGATATATTTAGCAAAACGCTTCATAAAGTCCACTTACACAAACATGATAGATACCTAGACACAGATTCTCGCAAAACGTTTCATAAAGTCAGCTTACAACAAATATAATAGGTAGTTAGACAAAGACTCTAGCAAGCAAAACATTTACTAAAATCCACTTGTAAACCAACACAGCCGCCTGAGAATGTATGTGGGTCAAGTCAAGTCAAGTGTGTTATGTAAGGTCACGACAAGAATGTATTTTCTTAACCGCCTCCTCTTCGAAATATAATTTGGAGAAAAGCTAATGTTTTGTTTTCATCTGTTCGGTCTTTTTGACCGTGCTCTGTGGTCGAATTTACTCTCTCCAGTGATCAACTGGGAGGGGTTGGTTGGCGGGAGCTCTGGTGTGGTTTGCTTCTTCTGCTTTCCTATCAGACATCTATCGTCCTTATCTCCTCTCTTTTTTTTTGTGTTTGTTACTCTCTTGTGACACCTCTAATCTTCTGGCGCTCCTATGACCTTATGTAGTTGCGAGCGCGTAAAACCTCCACTAAAGCAAGGATCGACTGGGAACTGGGAGGGGGGTTGGGCGCCAGAAAGTTATGGTATTATCGTAGTAGTAGCAACAGTAATAGTATGTGACTGACTGGAAATGGGTGGTTAGTTTAGCTAGTCAGAGTTTTACAGCACTTGTGACATAAATAGGTTATAGGCTCGCTTTTAAGGACAAGCGGGCCAGCCCAAATTTCGGGGGTTTCCAGAAATCTTGACCTACATCAAAAGTGGGCATTGTCCTACCGATAAGAGAAGTTTGGTTTCATTAGTGTGTATATTTGTTTGGTTATAGAGAAAACTCTCCTTGTCTTTTAAAGAAACTGAGCAAGGGTCCAAAAACTTTATACCTTCGATTTGATCAAAACAGCATTTTTCGGGATAGCCCCCTTGTGCTTAAAAGCGACCATATATTCTGAAGATAAGCAGAGTTATTACAAGAGAGTAACATACCCCCAAAAAAGGGAGGAAAGTTATATAAATGGACGAAAGATGTTGGATAGGGAACGAGGAGCAAATTACACCAGAGCACCCACCAATCACCCACAATGTGTAGATTAGGGCGGGAAGATATGAAATAGGACGGGATAGGGTGAAGAGATATATATGTGTATATTATTCTATGCCTGGGGGCGTGTGGGCAAGCATCAGATGTTATATCTTTAGATCTTGACTGTCTTTCACCGTTCAACATTAGTATATGTGTGGCGTCGGTGGCCTAGTGGTTAGGCTACCGGACTTGTAATCGTGAGGTTGCTGGTTCGTGGGTTCGAGCCGCGGGCCCGACGTTGTGTCCTTGGGAAAGGCTCTTTACACGAATTTTCCTCACTTCACCCAGGTGGGAATGGGTACCCGGCCATAGAAAGCGAAAGATCTTGTCAGTATGCTCATATTTTAGCGCCTATAAATGGCCGCTTGCACTGTATGCTTCCCAGGAAGTTGAGGTTGTTTCAGAAGCAGTGCCAGATTAACCATTAGGCAAATAAGGCAATTGCCTTGGGGCCACTCAAAAAAATAGGCCACAACAGGCCAGAGACAGGGTACAACAAGGCCACATTTTTCGGGGTTTTTTCCCGTTTTGATCAGGCCACAGCAAGTCCAGTCAGGAAGGCCACAACTAGAATAGCCCTTAGCTAGCCCAAGCCAGGGTCCGACTGGGTTTTTAGTCCCAGGCCTAGTTCAGAAAGTGCTCTGACATTTTGTTTGGCCACATTTTTTTTTCTAAAATTAAATTGAACCATTACCAGTGGGTTCCAAATCAAGCACCTTTGGCCTCTAAAGCCACCAGATACCTGACAACCCAGATAGATAACAGTTCCAAAGTTATGGCCCTGCTGAAGTCAAAAGCCCGTAGATTCTACTCCAGATGTTACGCATTCTGATCAGTTAACCATTGTTTTTACGCTATGTCAATATGGTAGATCACCACCCCGAGGAGCGCTTTTTGACATTCATCAACATCTCCAGCAACACAGGACAGAATCTTGCAGATACGTTGCTCCAATACATAGATAGAGAAGCAAGACATCGACTTTGAGAATTGTCGTGGCCAGACATACGACAGTGCCAGTAACATGTCTGGTAAATACACTGGAATGCAGAAAATTTTGAAAACTAAAAACAATCTTGGGGAATGTATTCCGTACGCAGGCCACTCTCTAAATTTAGTTGGTCAATCAGCTGTAGATTGCTGTGTGGAAGCAGTGTCTTTCTTTCAGTTCCTGCAGCGCTTGTATTCATTTTTGTGTTGTTTTTTCTTCTACACATCGTTGGAATAATTTATTACGACACGTTGAGGAAAATCCTGAATGTCTTGTCCCAAAACACCCATCGGACACCCGGTGGTCTGCCCTGGCTGATGCGACAGAAGCAGTTTTCAGGGGCTACAAACAATTCCAAAGTGCTCTACAACAGATTGCTGAAAATATTGACCAGACTGGTCTCATGAAGCACGAAGCTGGCGCACTTTAAAGTTATATGGACGCCGTTCAATTTGCTTTCATGTGTGAACGTTGGAATGACATTTTACATCGTTTCAATTGCTGCAGTAAACTGCTACCAAGTTGAACTATTGAACTAAGCCCAACCATTGGATTGTTAAAATGTTTAGACACATATATAGATGAGTGTCGAGGAAAATTTGACTATTACCACGACAAGGCAAATTTGACTATTACCACGACAAGGCAAGTGACCGATGTGGAAGCAGCATATATAAATCAGACAGTCAGAGAGCACGTGCACACATGAAAACAGTAGATGATGGAGATGCCGCAAGTGTGATGGATGAAATGTCGGGTCAGGAGAAGTTCAAAGTGAAGACATTCTTGGTTATCATGGACCAACTGAAAAGTGCCCCATGCAGACGAATTGACGCCTATTCAACAGTAGTGCAGCGGTTTGATGTTTTAACAGAGTATGATTCAATGTCAGCTGATGAAATCAATGCTGCAACATCAGGACTTGTTAATGTCTATCCACATGACCTCTCTCCTAACTTTCCAATGGAATTTAGACTGTGCCTTTGTTGGGTGAAAGAGCAAGTACATCCGGATAATGCAACTGGAAGCGCTCAGAGCCCTTTCGAACTCTTGCATACCACTGGTGTCCACTCAGCCTTTCCAAACAGCGAGATAGCATTGCGGATGTACCTGTCTCTAATGTCAACTAACTGCACTGGCGAACGTTCTTTTTCGCAATTAAAACGCATTAAAGGCGTTTAGCGTTCAACCATGTCTCAGCGGAGGCTAGGGATGCTAACACTTCTTTCAATTGAAAGCGATTTACTGCACAACGTCGATATGAACAAAGTCGTTGATGAATTCGCTGTTGCAAAAGCACGCCAAGTGGCAATCAAGGTAAGAACAAATAATGCATAATTTTATTGTTGTGAGAACTTAGTTACATTATTACTGGTAGGCCTATGTTGTCCATATTCCATACAGTCATACTTTGGACTGGCTGACAGACAGACACACGCACAGACAGACCGTGTATGTGTGTGATGTGTGTGTAGTTTTGCACGCGCGCGCGCACGCATGTGTGTGTGTTAAAGTGGTTGGGGGGGG
>NW_004798048.1:221874-223183 GCF_000002075.1 Aplysia californica | reverse complement strand
ATGACAGTTTCTTCTCTCCCCCCCCCTCCCTCCTCTCTCTCTCTCTCTTCCACCCTTCCCTGTCTCCTCACACCACCTCCCACAACCCACCCCAACACCCCCATCAATGTAACCACTACAGCGGCTATCCGCTATACTCTGTCTCCTAAGCGGCTTAGATCTATTCCCCCTACTCAAACAACTCCAACAATTCCACAATCCCACTCCTCCAACAATCCCACAACTCCACAATTCCAGAACTCAACAAGCCCTGATCCACAAGTAGCGGAACTAAATACACGCGCCACGGGGTCGCCCGAACGCGTGGTCCCCAAAGAACCCTTAGTATCTGGGCGGTTTAGTAAAAATACAAAACAAATGAGAGATCTACCCACTGGCATTGACATGTGTGCTTGTAAAGCTTTCAGCTTGGCTGTCGTCGCTGATCTATCAGGTATCAGGTGGTAATACAGCTGACGGTGATCGAAACACACGCACAGGGGTAGAGCTGAGGTTCTGTCAATATGTAGATTTGCTATTGGGAGAGGAAACGGAGGGGAGGAAGAGGGAGGTGGAGGGGACGAAAGGGGAGGGAGGAGCAAGGGGGAGCAGGGGGGGAGGGGAAGGGGAAGAGAAGGGGAAGGAGGGAGGGGTGTTTAGAAAAGGGATTTACAGAAGGAAAGTATCAACAGAACACAGAAAAAAGAAATCCTCGGTTCGCTGGAACTGAAGAGCTTCACAGTCACATTTACATGCACAATATCTTGTCTTCCTCTCGGCTGTTTCTGTCTGTCCAGCCTGATCTCTCCTGGCTCTACGTACGGCGTTGTCTGTGAGCTTCTCAAGGCTCACAGTAAACTAAAGTATTCTGTATCACCTATTTATGTGTGTGTGGTGGGGGGGGGGGGGTGAAAGAATTAAATGATACAAGCGTACAGTAGAGTGAAAACCATGCAGTTTAGTTTTAATAAGATTTTACGGCACTGGCAACACAATAAGGTCATATAAGTGCCGAAGATTAGAGGCGTTGCAGGAGAGTTACAAACATATGATATAAAAGAAGGAGGAGAGATAAGGACGATAGATGTTTGATAGGAAAGAAGGAGCAAACCACACCAGAGCACCCGCCAACCACCCACAACCATGTAGTTTGAGGGTGTGTGTGGGGAGGGGGGAGGTGGAGGAATCAGATGGTACAAGCGCACAAGGGGGTCACAACTTAACCATGAGTTTGAGGGTGTGGGAGGGTGATTGGGGGGGGGGTTGGAGGAATCTCTAGGTACAAGCGCACAAGGGGGTCACAACTTAACCATGAGTTTGAGGATGTGGG
>NW_004798048.1:215712-216998 GCF_000002075.1 Aplysia californica | reverse complement strand
CACACACACACACACACACACACACACATACAGAGATTCACGCCCTAGATCTATAGATAGATTATAGATAGTGCTATATAATACCTCCTTGGTTTCAACAGGGTTCAATCGGAGATGACTACTTTTGTCTCCGGTTCATCAATTCACGGCTAGATATATACACTGTATCTAAATCTTATCTTGCCTTGCTCTGTGGAAAGACTTTTAAGGACCAAACCTTGAAAAAATAATGATAATAGTAAAATAAACAAACAAGCAAACAAACAAACAAACAAACAAACCAACAAGGCGAACTTTTTCTTTTACGCTTTTTGTTTATTTGTTTTGTTTTGTTTTGTGCAAAAGTTGCTTCCTTTGCTTAGAAGAGTTAAGCAGCTTCTCACGAAAAAAATATATTATATTTTTATTATTATCATATCATCTCAAGTGATTTTAAGGTTGTAAGAGCAGCCACTTGTTGGAGTGTCTCGTGTGTCACCCGCTGCTACGTTTGACAAGACACACAGCGAACATTGAGGTCAAATGCTCGAGAAACGTTAGTTAGTTTTAGTACATGTAAGGTTTAACGGCGCTAGCAACTGCAGAGGGCCTAAGGTCAAAATAAATTTCATCAACAAAGCTCGCCGCCACAGAATAAGGGGATGGGCCGACGACATGTATGACTTAATAACACCCGTCATGTTTCTAGGTCACTTGTTTTCTGCAACAGTAGCCTGACACACTTCACTATAATCTAAGACGCTAAGACTACTTCTCGCATCTTCCTTTCTTTCTTTCTTTCTTTCTTTCTTTCTTTCTTTCTTTCTTTCTTTTCTTTTCTATTTTTGTTTTTAATTGCCGTCGGCTCGCGGTAAAACACACAGGGACGCGAACAGTTACAGTCTTTCGGGAAGACAACAATGCACAGACTTCAACAAGGACCAATAATTGCAAATTTGACTAAAATTCCCTGAGGGTTTCCGTGCTGCACGGGGTGGTTTTGTCCCTTTACAGTACGCATTGTTAACCCGTTAACACTTTGAGAGAAAAAAAAACACCCCATTCTTTGCTGTCTTTTTTTCCCCCAATTTAAAAAAAATCAGGGCTGTCTGTCAAGGTGGTCCTGTGTAGTACACGTATAGATATATACTTAGCGTCAATAAAAACCAGACACATTTTAATTGCGTGTTTCATGAAAAGTTGAAAACCCATGGAGCTGAAATTTTCCACACGTGATTGTGAACACTTGACGCTCCTGATCAGCCTGCATTTATGATCAGGTGCCCAGTTAATAAAGCTCAGGTCTT
>NW_004798048.1:183159-212417 GCF_000002075.1 Aplysia californica | reverse complement strand
GGTTGTTTCCACAGCTTTAGGGTTTCAGAATCAATATAATAACAATGTGTCAGCTTGCAGCATCACATAAAATCAAGGAGGAAATTCTATATAAATTATTGATGAGTCTTCTTGTAGGTACAAAACATTTCATATTTCGCTTTCTACAATGCGTTTCCCCTATTATTATCCTAACAGTAATAATATCCCTTGGAATGTAATTCTGAACTGCAAATTATTTGATTCAGAAACACTATGTGAACTTTTTATAAAACTTACACCGGAAGTCACCATTCAATGCTGGTTGTTTACACAATATCATAGACTTATGTGTAATATCATAGATTTAAGTACTATGACGTATTTCCGGTTTTTATTTTATTCTGCTTAAGCCAAATTATGAAGTGGTTGAGGGGAAAGTGCTGCCGGGCACACTCATTTAGATATATAGAGAATTTTGTGTTTTACACTTCTTTTAGGCTTTAACTTTAAGGTAAGGCCAATGATTTGCTCGCTGTACAGGTTAAGTTTCCACAAGAGCGAAGAGTGGCGGCCATGGCAGTGCGACATCTAGGAACACAAGTCTATGGAACCTGATTTCGATTTCTATACGGGCTGAACTAGAATCTACCGTGGAATTGGTATTTTTGGGTGGAGGTATTGGTGCGTGCAATAGTGGATTTGATGACTTGAAGTGACGTTGCACAATCATTCAAGTACAGGATACGTCTAAACAGTGAACTCTTTTTTCCTTCAGTTGACATTTCTCTGTTAACTCTGTTGTGGAGGTTGATCTTGGTTGGATAAAGCTGTCGACGAAAATGTCAGCCGTGCCCGAGAATGCCCCTGATCATTGCCCAGGCACCGACAGCGATGCCGCTGGGAAAGCCGATGCTTGTCAAGGGTGCCCCAATCAGTCAATTTGTTCCGTTCTGCCCAAAGGACCTGACCCGGCTGTTGAAGAAATTAAGCAAAAACTAAAGAATGTGAAGCATAAGGTTTGTATCAGATAGCAGATTCAGAGCCTTGTTACTTGTTGTATTATTCTCCCTCCCTGCATAGAGACCTGATTTTGCCATTATACCCACAACCAGTCCAGTGGGTGAGTGGGTATACAGACCCGGTAACCGGGAACCAAGTCACAAAGTATACAGACCCGGTAGGGGAACTCTTTTGTGATTTCGGAAAGTTTCAGCGCCCTCTTGGCTCAGGGTAGACCTGGGTTCTTCTAGTTCTAGATCTATGGCCTAGGTCTAGACAGACAGACATAAATCTTTGATCTAGTTTCGAGGCTAGCCTAGTTCTAGATCTAAATGAAAATTGCGGATGTCTTTTCGATGAACGATCGTTTTTCCTCCTTTTTGGAGTTGGAGGAATCACAATTTGAAGAAAAGAACAATATCATAATTTCAATTCAAGAGCAGTAAGTCTCTCTCTCTCTTTCTCTCTCTCCTCTGTCTCTGTGTATCGCTCGCATTCTCTTTGTCTTTGTTTGTCTCTGTCTTTCTTTCTCCCCACCTATTTCCCACTCGCTATCTTTCTCTCGTTCCCTCCTGCCAACCGGGGCATGTCATATATATACATTTTGCTAGCACCTCTCTCTCTCTCTCTCTCTCTCTCTCTCTCTCTCTCTCTCTCTCTCTCTCACACACACACACACACACACACACACACTATCAGGTCTGGGCGCTGAAACTTTCCGAAATCGCAAAAGAGTTCCTCTACCGGGTCTGTATACTTCGTGACTTCGTTCCCGGTTACCGGGTCTGTATACACTTCGTTATTACTAATCTAGACAACCGTGCCATGATTTATAATTATTTATTAATTTTGATAATATTTAGATCTCTTTATAAATCAGTGCTTCCACTCTTCCGTATTTTTACGGAAATCCGTACTTTCTGCCAGTTCCGTACTTGTTCCTCCATCATTATCAACTCCCTCCATAAAACAAACTGCGACAGTGCAGGACTGCCGAAATTCCGTACCTGCCTTCGTATCGTCTTGTATAAGTTACGGATATTTACGGTAATTCTCTCGGCAACAAGTTAACGTTATAGAAACCTGCCAAATTGCGCATTTCCTGCAATCGGACATTATACCGCTATGTCCCAGTCCCATGCATTCATTGCGTGTTCGTCGGCAGTACTTTTTTTTACCTGCAGATGGATCAAAATCTGGCGAACCTTTTGTGCCAACTTCCTCCTTTCTGTCATTCACTCATTCCTTCTGTCTATCTTCGGATTGTTGCGGCGGCTGGAAAATCTGCGCGTTGATCAAGACTGATTTTGATCTTCTAAGACCGAAAATTACTGTCAGAAAGGAACTTTTCCCCCAAATTTTATTTAGATCTAGAGAAATTATCAATGCGAAGATTCTACGGCACGTGAACGCAATATAAGGGCCGCGATGAAAGAAATATATGCTTATACGGGTGTGCCCACTACGGATGGGATCAGCCGATTGCGCTGATCGCCCGACTCGGTCGAACAACCGTGTTTGCATTGAAACTGAAAACAAACACGTTTGTTTTTGAGGCGATCGAGGCGGGCGATCGGCCGATCTCGTCCATAGTGAGCACCACGTATAAAATCAAGAATAATTCGAAGTGGTGTTCCGAGGTTGTGACAGGCGACTTTCATACATGAAAATTTAGAAAAAACGTGGGTATACGTTGCGCAACCGTATTTTGCAGGTACATCTATTCATTATTCCCAGGTTTGCCTGCTGTCCATGGTGCGACTACAAATTAATTGAATTATAGTAGCAATGAAAGGGGAACCTGCTTTTAAACATTTCCAGCATTGGAAAGATATGCTGGTGATGAAGTCAAACAAGACAAAATGTTGGTGAAAAAATAAATATTATAGGCTGTAGGAAATATTTTCAAATAGGCTCCCAAATGCCATTTTCTACCCTCTAAAAGCACTAAATTTCAATTTAGCTGTCCCTGGACCCTGCTGGGGGCCTGTGAGGCCCCCAGACTCCCTGCACAATTTTCCTTACTTTTCAGCTTCAGCTGGTGGAAGCACTGATAAATGTTGATTATATGTCGGCAGGCCACTTCTATTCTCACCCCGGGTGAGAATAGCGCAGGCGAGTCTTTTGACTATTCTCACCCGGTGGGCGTTCACCGTTATAGTATAGCCTAGGCCAACCAGTGAAGCGTTCACCCTGAACCACAGAATTCTACACTGTGATAACAGAATTATAGAATTCTGTGCTGTGAACAAATGTTCTAAATCTATTACTACTGTTAGTGTTAGCCTAAAAGCATGCAATTTTGTTGTGGGCAGTGGAGAGAGAGAAAGAGAGAGAGAGAGGAGTAGCGTGAGAACTTCCGGGCAAAACAAAATGGCGACCCGCGTAGTTCGGCTCGATTCGGAAAGTTAAATAGCCGTAGCATCTTTGTAGACAACCAAATTAATTTAGTTTTCTTGTTTAAAATCATTTTTTCACTTTGTTTTGGTCAATTTTATCGTCCACACCGATAAACAGTATTCAGAAAGAGACAGAGAGAGAGAGAGAGGGGAGGAGCAGATCTTGCGAGAACTTCCGAGCAAAACAAAATGGCGACCCGCGTAGATCGGCTCGATTCGAAAAGTGAAATAGCCGTAGCATCTTTGAAGACAATCAAATTAGAGCTTACTTTGTGCTATAACGTAATTTTTTCTTGGCTTTTATCAATTTGATCATCCACTCAGACAGTATTCCAAAATGAGGAAAAACAGGTCTTGTTTCACACCGGGTGAGAATAGCCTACGCTGGCAAGTCTCACCCGGGGTGAGAGGTAAATCGTATTTCTATTCTCACCCCGGGTGAGAATAGTCCATGTCGGCATTCTCCGGTTTTGGTCCCAAGAGTACTGGATATCGATACTGACTTAAATACTCGGTATCGATGTTTTATCAGAAAGAGATTGAGAGATGTGCTGCTATTTTTCAGTACGAAATGAGCAGTAATTTGAGTAATATTTCAATTGTTTTTAACTAAAGGGGAGTGTCAGGGAAGCTAAAATAGATAATATATATATGTTGGGCGCGATCTGTCGATTTGCGCGATCCATCGACCGCGCAGCGCATTTGGTTGATCGAGGAAGCGTGCGACAATCCATCTATTGTTGCGCATTCAGTTGATCAGTGGATCGTGCAGCGCTTTTTGTCGATCCATGAAATATTATAATACTTACGGCGCATTCTGTCGATAAACTATGATGATGAAGTGAATTTTTAAAAAAAATAGAAAATTGGTTTACTGAGCACGTCAGTGAGTGATACTCACCGACCTATAGGCCTTACCCTTATTGCACTCTCATTAGATCTACCCAATAGCAGTGTCTAAGTACACGGAAACCGACAACTCAGGGTCTTTCCACCACCACTACAGCATCATCATTACTTCCGTCACCATTTGTCTTTCCACATACATGTTTAATTTGATTTTGTTGAGTGTTGAGTTTTTCTGTAATTTTTTAAAAATCACATCACACAAAATCGACAGCCGTGACCTCTTCCCAACACCTCTTCCCCCTTAAGCCAAGAGTGCGATATTGCTACGCGCAGTCTCATTGGTCGACATAATTAATTAACTTTGCCCCCGCTCAACTTAGTTTTGTTCATACTAATGACGCATGGGGGACCAGTTTAGATAGATCTAGTAACTGGATATTAAAGCTCACGTCTCAATTGTTATCATTATAATCGAAAAAAATGTTCATAAATGCTGGAAATATTTAGAAACAAAGGTCGTAAGTCGGAACGGACATCATACTGGACTCAAATCAGAGTCCTAATATAGTTTTTGTCTATTTAGACTCGAATAGTCACTTTGATTAGTTCGTTGTTGTAACCCCCCTGACTTCCAGTTACTTCCATTCAGTTTCGGTTTGACTTTGGAGAGTCAAACTAAATTACACACTGGACGACAACAAAACATAACAAAACTCAGCGGTAAGATCTATAGAATGCGCAACCAAACGGATCGACAAAAAGCGCTGTGCGATTTGCTGATCAACAGAATGCGCAACAATCGATGGATTGTCGCGCGTTACTTCGATCAACCAAATGCCCTGCGGGATTGATGGATCGCGCAAATCGACAGATCGCGCCCAACAGATATATGTTGGGTTTCAGGGGGGTGGCCTGAATTTTTCTCTCGCTCACCGTGTGTCAAACATCAGATCGGCACACGCAACAAAAAGTAATCGTTTAGAATCAGACATAATTGCTGGTGGAGCCAAAACCCACACTCCATAGTTATCGTTGGAGCCAAAACCAGATCATCCTGAATGCTGCAGTCAGTGCAAACAGCCTCTTTCCATTTCCCCTTGCATTTTTTTTTTCTATTTATAATAGCACTGCGCAAAATGACATCCTGTTCAACAACAACAAAAAACTGTCTAAATTCTAAGATGGCAACACAAGTTCATCGCCCGACAACCCCTGATAATGTGGACGAGTCGTCGTAATCCATTCACACATCAATCACCATCGTTGTTAATTCCTCTCATGAAGGAACTGATCATGTAGATCTAGCATCTGCGTTTTTT
The DNA here is from genome assembly GCF_000002075.1 of Aplysia californica. NCBI lineage: Eukaryota > Metazoa > Mollusca > Gastropoda > Aplysiida > Aplysiidae > Aplysia > Aplysia californica. The sequence goes on along the minus strand of NW_004798048.1, from coordinate 206,890 downwards.
GCCATTTTTTTGTCCAAAAGTTGCCCAAAAAGTTGCCATTAATTTTCAAGCTTTCAACTCTTTGTGACGACGTATAGAGCAATACGTTGATAGAGGTAACAATCCAAAGCACCAGAATTTCTTGTGCTCTGTTTTAAACATTCAGAATATCATTTGTAGTCACCCACAGGGGGAAAACGTGAAAAATAAAGATTTCACAATAGAATGAAACCAAAATTAGAACAACACAGATAAACAATCACAAAAATTATCAAATAAGGGCGCGTGTCCACCTATCCGAAGATAGGCTGTTTTAACCCTAAACGTGTGTAATTCAAGAAAAAGTAAGCCTACAGGATAATGCATGTAAATTATGGAATCACACACAATAGGGACGCTGCTACTGTCAGTATTCGGTTTTGGTGGAAACCCGCTCTAACGTAACACATTTATATTTTTAAAAGGGTGGGAACAGCATTAAATTAAAAGACATTACGCTTTTAAACACACAGAAAAAAGAAAAACAAATCATCAGAACTATATTTAGAAAAATTAACACACCGACAAATTAAAACACAACAAAGAGGGAAAAATAAAAGACAGACAGCGATATATATACATGTAAGGTACTTATAGTATTATTCTCTGCATGAAAATAGATACACAGGGACATCTTAAAGCTTGTCAAAGTACATGTCTAATATGTTATGGAGTAGCTTTTTTTGTGTCTTTTAAAAAAATGCAAAAATCATGGCCGCGATTCGCGGGCCACGACAAACGCAGATGCTAGGTAGGTCTATGTTGTGTAAGTTGACCACTCGGTAATAAAATATCAGCAGCTGGTGAGGAAGATGCGTGTGTTTTTTGGCAGACATGAATAAGATGAACTTAAACGACAAGTGTAACTCGCTTAGTGGTGACGGCACATTTGACATGATTTGTTTTTATTGTTCTATAGAGAGCTATATCTTTCTCATAATTAATGGTAGTATGGTAGTTCTAAGCCTGTGATCTCCCCCGGCTGAGACCTCAAAATTCTTGAAAAGGGAATGGTTTTTCTTCAGTTTGATCAGTCCTGCTTATTTAAAAGATGGTCATTTTTGTCCTCGGTAATGGATGGCCGTCTTACTAAGGTTCAAAGCGGGTGTGAGTAGGGGTGTAGGGTTCTGAAAGACGTAAAAGGCCTATTGGGTCAAAACTGGAATATCCTAAAGACTTTTAAAAAAGAAGTAGAACTAAAAAGGGCTGTGTGTTTCAGTGAAAGGGATGACATCCCCCTAGATCTGTGATTCGGTTGGTCCACTGTTTTGTTTTCTCAATAACTATTTTCAATTTCTTAAAACGAAATACTGATGGTGGAGTTGATGAATCAGATATTCCCATTTTTGTCCTTGGAAGCATTATACCAGAATGTCTAATCTGATCCTCTTGTGCTGTGTCCACTGTAGGTTTTGGTGCTGTCGGGCAAGGGAGGTGTGGGGAAGAGCACATTCACAGCACACCTGGCACATGCCCTGGGAGCACACGAGAACAGCCAGGTAAGGGGCAATCACCTGTACAAATCTCCGCTTCACATTCCCCCTCCCTGCCTTTGTCCATTTTTAGATTATACTGACACTGCGTAAGAATACTAAGATGTCCACCTGTCTAAGACGGATGGAACCTTTTCTCCTCTCCAGTGGTTGGCAGACTCAGATGATTTCGAGACTTTGTTTTTGTAACGCTGTGTTTCAGATTGCAGCTGGAAACTTTTTCTCCCATTATGAGGATGCGGTGCGTGGAATTACCCGTTTTATGTCCTCAGATTGCTGGGGTCTTGTTTTTAGGACACGTACTTTCTTACTCAAATATATGATTATTTATGTCTCTTGAAAATGGTGGATTGTTTCCCTTATTTTTCCGTCTCTGTTTGTGTAATTTTGAATTTGTAATGTTCACAACACAATGTGAAAAGCAATCAAAATACTGTTTAAATGACAAAGGTTCTGTATATTTACTTTGTTTTGCTAATTAATCCTTTCTCAAAATATCAGTCAGCACTGATGTCTGTGGTGTTGTGATAGGCACTTTTGGCTGTAGCACACAGGAGACCTGAGAGTTGGATTCCTGAACAGGGAAAAATTGTTATTGAGTATCTCAGTCTTTCTGCGGGGATGTTGTTTCCCCTCTCAGCTCTGGTTGGCCCTGACATACAGGCAGTCGCAAGTGTGCCTCCTATTTGACCTAAATTGTGTGGAGGGGGGTGTAAAAACATCACCATTTATTTTTTCATCCATCTAAATACGTTGTTGTTCGTGGTTGGTGGGTGCCCTGGTGTGCTTTGCTCCTTCTTTCCTATCAAACATCTATCGTCTTTATCTCCCCTCCTTCTACTTTGTGTGTGAGTTTGTTACTCTCTTGTAACACTTCTAAATCTTCAGCACTTATACATGACCTTATTGTGTTGCAAGTGCCGTAAAACTCTTTTACTAAAACTAAGCCATGTTGTTGGGTTACATTTCAGATCGGTGTGCTGGACGTGGACATCTGTGGGCCGTCGTTGCCCCGTATCATGGGTGTGGACGGGGAGACGGTTCACCAGAGTGGCTCGGGATGGTCCCCGGTTTACGTCACGGACAACGTGTCTATGATGTCTGTGGGATTTCTGCTCGGTGAGACGCTCCTAGGTTTTGTTTTAGTTAAGCATTTTACGGCACTTGCATCACAATAAGGTCATATAAGTGCCAAAGATTAGAGGTGTTACAAGAGAGTAACAAACACAAAAAAGAAGGAGGAGAGATAAAGACGATAGATGTTTGATTGGGAAAGAAGAAGCAAAGCACACCTGAGCACCCGCCAACCATCCACACTTTCGTAGGTTTTGTACATGTGGGAGCTGTGATGTGTGCTTAACAAGGAAAGTGGGATATTGGAACCCACAGGGTAAAAGATCAAGGGGAAGACCAAATGGAACCTGGAGAAGAGTCACGGAAATGGGTGTACAGAAAAGTGGGAAGACGTGGAGTGACATCAAGCGACTAGCCCCAGGATAGGGAAAGGTGGAAAGTGTTTGTTGGTTCACCTATTCCCTGGTGCAGGGTGAGAAAGTGTTTGTTGGTTCACCTATTCCCTGGTGCAGGGTGAGAAAGTGTTTGTTGGTTCACCTATTCCCTGGTGCAAGGTGAGAAAGTGTTTGTTGGTTCACCTATTCCCTGGTGCAGGGTGAGAAAGTGTTTGTTGGTTCACCTATTCCCTGGTGCAGGGTGAGAAAGTGTTTGTTGGTTCACCTATTCCCTGGTGCAGGGTGAGAAAGTGTTTGTTGGTTCACCTATTCCCTGGTGCAGGGTGAGAAAGTGTTTGTTGGTTCACCTATTCCCTGGTGCAGGGTGAGAAAGGCTATAAGGATGATGATGAGCCGTGATGACTGAGTCAGTCACTTCTTGCCATCTACAAATAGAGATATCAGCGGAAAGTCGACACACGGGTCCAAATTTGTACATTTTCAACAGATGATATTATCTTCAAGTTTAATGATGTCTTTTTATCATTTGAGACTATTGGGTCACTAATAAATTGTACAGACTCGACCTATAAATTTGGTGTATCTATGTTTGTATGGCTAAAATTCCGAGAAGTGACTCATTTTGTAAGAATGCCTTACATTTGCCATTACTATTACTATAGGCTACCATTTTGGTTTTCCGTACTTAAAATGTGTTTTTTAGGGATTTTAAATGTATTTCTAAAACATGAGAGTCCTTGAAGAAGTACCCACACATGAGAGTCCTTGAAGAAGTACCCACACATGAGAGTCCTTGAAGAAGTACCCACACATGAGAGTCCTTGAAGAAGTGCCCACACATGAGAGTCCTTGAAGAAGTGCCCACACATGAGAGTCCTTGAAGAAGTGCCCACACATGAGAGTCCTTGAAGAAGTGCCCACACATGACTCCCTGTGTTTGTTCTTCTGCTTTGTTTGTTGACTTCTTGTGACACAGACGATAAACGTGGGCGGTTGGCGGGTGCTCTAGTGTGGTTTGCTCCTTCTTTCCCATCAAACATCTATCATCCTTATGTCCCCTTTATCTTTTTTATGTTTGTCACTCTCTTGCAAAATCTTCTGGCGCTCATGTGACCTTATGCAGTTGCGAGCGCCGTAAACCGTCTACTAAAACTAAGGCGATAAACTTCACTGTGTTTATTCTTGTGACACACACAATAAACTCCCTGTGTTGTGACACACACAATAAACTCCCTGTGTTTGTCAGACAATAAACTCCCTGTGTTGTGACACACACAATAAACTCCCTGTCTTGTGACACACACAATAAACTCCCTGTGTTGTGACACACACAATAAACTCCCTGTGTTGTGACACACACAATAAACTCCCTGTGTTGTGACACACACAATAAACTCCCTGTGTTTGTCAGACAATAAACTCCCTGTGTTGTGACACACACAATAATCTCCCTGTGTTGTGACACACACAATAAACTCCCTGTGTTTGTCTGACAATAAACTCCCTGTGTTTGCTCTTGTTCCCCGCAGGCTCCCCCGAGGACGCGGTTATTTGGCGCGGGGCCAAAAAGTCCGGTCTGATCAAACAGTTCCTGCGCGATGTGGACTGGGAGGACCTTGACTTCCTGGTGGTGGACACGCCCCCGGGCACCTCAGACGAGCATCTCTCGCTGGTCCAGTTCCTGGACGGGGCCGGCATCGACGGGGCCATCATCGTCACCACGCCACAGGAAGTGGCGCTGGCGGACGTCAGGAAAGAAATCAGCTTCTGTCGCAAAGTGTCGCTGCCAGTGGTCGGAGTTGTGGAGAACATGGGTGACTTTATTTGCCCTCACTGCCATAAATCATCGACGATTTTCCCGCCCACCAGCGGAGGCGCTGTCAAGATGGCGGAGAGCCAGGGCGTGAACTTTCTGGGCACTCTGCCGCTGGACCCACGCATCGCGCGCTGCTGCGATGAAGGGAAGAACTTCATCGAGGAGCTGGACGGCACGCCGGCTGTGGTCGCTTTCAAGGACATTGTCAACAAAATTGTCGACTTTTGCGTGACGGCAAAGAAAAATCGGGAACAGGAGACAGGGGAGTCCATGATGGAAATCTAGGAGATTGTGCAATTGTGAACATTATGTGAAATCTAGGAGATGGTGATAATGTGAACATTATGTGAAATCTAGGAGATGGTGAAAATGTGAACATTATGTGAAATCTAGGAGATGGTGATAATGTGAACATTATGTGAGAAATCTAGGAGATGGTGAAAATGTGAACATTATGTGGGAAAAACTTTGCTGAGTGTGGAGAATGGTTATGTTGCTGTCATGTGCTGCCAAGTCTGTCTTGTGTTGGAGATTCTGAAGGTGGATAAGTCAAGTCTCCGGCTGTGGTTGTCTCAGGTTTATTCATCTTGCAGCTGATCAAAAGGATACAGAATATTTTTGTAATAACGGTGCTTCAAAGTCACTGGTGAGGCTTCTTGTTGAAGTCAGGCTCTCGTCATGATCATGAAATGAAAGAAACCGATATTTCTCACCCGTTGGGTTAATTTAATTGTTAATGATGTGAAAATGTACATTTCATCGACTGCTTGGTAAAAGATTCCGCCATACGCCATTTTGATAAACTGAGGTATGACGGAGTGTGACACTGGGCAGTGGCGTTGTGTTTGTGTTTATTTACAGTGCAGCCTCTCTATAACGACATCGTCGGGACCAGAAAAAAAGGTCGTTATAGAGAGTTGTTGTTAATAGAGTTATAGAGAGTTGTTGTTAATAGAGTTATAGAGAGTTGTCGTTATAGTTATTTATAGAGAGTTGTCGTTATAAATAGAGAGGCTACCGAAAATCACTATTGATTTATGAGGAAAAAATCGGGACCTGGGCACCATGTTGCTTTACAGAAGATGTTATATCAAAGGTCGTTATAGAGAGGCTGCACTGTTCATGTTTTTGCATTAATGCAAGACACGTTTGTTTGCCATGGTTGGTTCCTGACGTGATCGTAGGGGAATATACAGCTGATATATTCTTTTCTTGAAATAAGGACCTGTCAAACTTGGCTTACTTTGAAATAAAACATTTGGTGGGAGATCTGAGAAAAAGGAATTTTAAAAACTCTTTTTTATCAAAGCATTCTAGCATGTGGCTAAAACAGCATTTTGAGAAAACCTGAAAAATGACAAAGTATGCCTACGATAAGCACTTGATGGATAGTCAGATGTTGCAAGCTTTTCTTTTTTAAGGCAAAATACTTAATATTGAAATTCAATTTAAATTCTAATGGTCTTGATAAAGAACATGGTATAGTTTTCTAACTCTTTTAAGACCTCCCCTCCCCAAAACTCTCCATGCACTATTGTAATCTCTCCTCTGTCTGCTTAGCTAAAGCTTTTGTCTCTCCATCTTTTCACTTTTTAAACAGTTCGCCTCTTCAACTCCTTAATTGTAAGCGAGGATTGCATCATGATGTCCCTTTTCTGACCATGACTCATGATCTCACCGCCCACGCTCAGATTCAGACTCGGGAGAAAGTCTCTGTGAGGAAACAGATTGTATGTTCTGACTTACCAGTGCTAACTTCTGCACTTTTTTTCACTGCACAAGTTGGATCAAACTTGCACAACACGTTCACATATCGTCTTTTAACCCTATCCTTATGTCAAGTACAAAATGACCCCAGGGCGCACTGATAGGGTTAAATAACCTTGTAGTGTTGATAGAGGCGTTAAACCTATACCATATCATCACCATTTCACTGTCACATAAACTCATCCGGTACATGTGTGTGATTGGCTGCAAATGAGGCTTGTGGGATGCGGAAGTTGTACCCTTTAGTTAGTTTATATATAAAGTGCCAACGATTAGACTATAAATAATAGATTAGAGATTATTATATTACTAGAGAGAATCATACAGTGGAGTCGGTTTAAACTGAAATTTGCCAGATTTTTAGTGGTTTGTTTTAGAAAGGGATGATGAATAGAGTTGATGACCTCTTTGCTAAATAAGCACTCATCCTTTGTCCCTGGGGGTGTACACACACTTACAACGTCATGTACGTTGATTTTTTATTTTTTTTAAAAGTTAGAATTCAGATTTCTTGTCTTTTATACGTTACACTTACACACTCAGACAGTATATTATATATATATATATATATATATATATATATAATTATATACTCATTTTGACGTACAACATGTTCTGTGATTTACAGGTGACAGAGTGATATACATGCAGTTGTTGTCTGTAAAAATTTCCCCCATTGCTGTTGTTATGTTGTTGTTCTGATGATGTTATTTCTTTGTCAATAAAAAGTGCCAGTGAAATCTTTCATTCTTTGTTGCTCCAAACATTTTCTTGCTGTGTGTGAACATTTTACTTTGTTGGTGCAAACCTTGTATAACCCTGGTGCTTTACAATTGGTCGCTTTTAAACACAAGCGGGCTATCCCGAAAAATGATGTTTTGAGAAAATCAAAGGTAAAGTTTTTGGACCCTTAAAATCTATCTTTGCGTATTTGTTTTCAAATGAATTCTTCTGTGGTTTCGCACATGAGTCAGTTATGACCATATCTGCCGTGTATACGTATAAATTACTGACAATTATCTACTCGATTAAAAAGAAATCAGAAGACAAAAAAGTTGGGTTGGCTCAGTTGTGCAGATATGCAGAAAACGCCTTTGAAGTAAATCTGGGTGCGAAATGGGCCATCCCATCCAAAATTTATAGGCATACCTTTCTCTGGACTATTCCTGCATTGAAGTATATATATATACACAAATAGTCTACCCCTTGTACTTGTACAGTAGGCTAACCCACCAAGCTTGTCCTCTCTGTATCACTGGGTTACGTGGTCTAGTCTAGCCTTGTGAGCATATATTTGAAGTATTTTCTACCTAACAGATTGGTACTATGCTTCCCAGGACGTTGAGGCTGTTTCAGAATGCTCTCAGGTCTGCTGGGGTAATAGTATAGATTGTGAAGCGCATATAGAGTTTGCTGTTGAGTGGGGATTTGGGCTATACAAATGTTATCTATTATTACTATGTGGAACAGGACTCAAGTGAAAACTGATACAGTACAGAAATAATTTGATTTAAAAAACTTACCAGATATGAGGCTGAGGCTATCGCAGTCTTTGGGGTCATGTTCTGCTGCTACATGCAGTGAACTCTTCACTTGAGGTGTCAGACATTTTTTGGGTCAGCCCATTCAAAAGCTTTCAAAAGTCTGCAGGGTTTTTTTGAAAGACAAGGAGAGTTTCCTTTATAACCAAACAAATATACCCACCAATGAAACCAAAGTTCTCCTATAGGTAGGGCAATGCCCACTTTTGGTGTAGGTCAGGTTTGTAGAAACCAATGAAATGTGGGTGATCCTGCTGCCGTACTTCAGACACTGGTTTCTTAGTTGGTCACTTTTAAGGACAAGCAGGCTCACCCACATTTCGGGGGTTTCTACAAATCTGAACGTTTCAAAGAGATCTTCGAACTATAAGTTTTCTAAAATGTGAAGAATACAACCTCAGGGGTACAAAATTATAAATAACCCCAGGGCGTACGGTTAAGGAAAAAAACCCACTTAGAATTGTAAGAGCTTATCTGTTTTTAATTACGATGTTCTAAAAAAGTTGTCACTATAGTATAGTTATGAAACAGGTTTCTGTAGACACATTATTGTTTCATGGAAACTTGCCGAAGCGCTCGTAATATAATAATAATAATAATAATAATGAAGATCATTTCTATAGCGCCCACTCCCATGTAAACACAGCTCTAGGCGCTTTACATAAATGCATGTACAAACAACATTCACGCATGCTACACACACGCACAATACACACACTCATACACACACACAAACACACATATACACATACACACACAAACACACACATACACACTCGCGAACACATAACACGCATACATGTGCACACACATGTATGCCAATCACACGCACACACACACACACACACACACACACACACACACACATACACGCACACACACACGCACACGCACACACACACACACACACACACACACACAAACACACACATCTACTTGCTTATCACACGCTCACGCTTACACATCGTCACGAAATGAGCATAAAATAACATACACAATGCAATTCGCAAAATACATAAATGGATACATAGTCATTTACATAGCATTGTACTGAACATGAATCTACTGACATAAAAAGGATGTCATTAAATGTGTCTTTAAAGATTTCTTAAATTTAGACTCAGATGTTGTATGTCTCAAGGGTTGGGGAAGAGAGTTCCAAACTGACGGAGCAAGGTGGGCGAACGATCTTTCAGCTAATTTTTTACCCCCTTTTCTAGGAACTCTTAAAAGATACTGATCGCCTGATCTTAGTGATCTGGATGGAATATAAATCTGGATGAGATCACTAAGATATGAGGGAGCTTTGTTATTGACACATTTATGACATAATATAGCAATTTTATATGACATTCTTGCTGACACGGGAAGCCAATGCAACGTTCTTAACATGGGCGTAATGTGGTCCCTCTTCTTTTTCTTTAGTACAAGCCTAGCAGCATGATTTTGAAAACGTTGTAACTTGTGAAGAGTGGTATTTGGTAAGTTAGCTAGTAAAGCATTGCAATAATCGATGCGCGAAAACAAGAAAGATGACACGAGCGTTTTCAACGAGTGTTCATTCAAAAACATAGACATATGACCAATTCTACGCAATTCACAAAATAAAAAGGTACATAAATAATTGATATGATGTTCCATTGACAATTTTGAATCAAAATACACTCCCAGATTTTTTGCTTTATTAGTAAAATACAGTTTTTCATTTTCAGTACAAATATGATCAATGTCTACGGGGATATGGCTTTTCTTTGGGTTACATAAAAGAATTTCAGTTTTATTTTCATTAAGCTGGAGCTTATTATCAACCATCCACTTTTTGATGTCATCAATGCACAGACCCATGGTAGTAATCAAGGTTTTAACATCTGATGGTGGAACAGATTTATATAACTGTGTATCGTCTGCGTACATGTGATAATTCATATTGTGCTTTCTAATCACAGCTCCAAGCGGCTGCGTATATAACGTATACAAGATTGGACCCAATACTGAACCTTGAGGCACTCCAAAGTCTAGCTTTAAAATTTTCGAAAGAGAGTCGTGCACAACCACAGATTGTGTACAGCCAATCAGGTAGGACCTGAACCAGTCAAGAACCCTGCCAGACAGGCCAAACGTGTTGAACAATCGTTCAATAAGAATAGTGTGATCTATAGTGTCAAAGGCAGCACTAAGATCAAGAAGAGAAAGAAATGATTTTTTGTTCTCATCCGCCTCACACAAGAGGTCGTTATATATTTTCAATAGCGCAGTTTCTGTGTTATGAAATTGCCGATAGGCAGATTGATATAATTCATATAAATTGTTTTCTTTTAAATGATTCTTCAATTGTACCAAAACAACTTTCTCCAAGATTTTTGATAAAAAAGGAAGGTTGGAAACAGGTCTGAAATTCTTGAGCTCCTCATGACCTTATTCAGATGTGAAACTTTTTTATTTTTGGTCATATGAGCGCGCTGGACACACCTAATATTTTCAGTAGGTAGGGAACTTTGAATTTTGCCCCGGTGGCGGCCGAAGCCTTCTCTTATAGATTTTAGACCACCAAGGGATCTTTAACGTGTGCAACTTGAACACGGATCATCCGAGATTTTTCGCCCTTGTCCTAGAAGGCTAGGTGTAGATCTTTCCTACCAGAAGATCAGGGGTGTGGCTCAAAGACAGCAGTAAGAAGGAGCCAAGGAGTAGCAGTAGAAAGGCTGCAGAAAGAGTCAGGAGCCCAGAGGAGGGGGCAAATGAGGTGAGGGGGTGGGGGCAGAAAGTGGAAATGAAAGCAGACAACAGAACATTGCTAGAGAGCAGGAAATGAGGTGAAAAGAAACAATTTTAGAGAAGAAAATGTTTCTGTCGCTACCCAGATTCCAACCCGTGACCTTTAAATGAGAGGCCAAGTAAAACTTTTAACAAACAAACTTGCCAGGAAACAACACAGTTTGGCTTGAGAATCTTGTCATTTCATTTTATTATCATCAAGTCATATAATTCACCAAGAATGAACAAACAAACAAATAATTAATAAGGAAAAATTCCAATGCAATAACGTGCACCAGATGCATGAGGCGCGGGATGGAAAAAAACGTCACGTCACGCTACAAATGTCACCCTATAAACATCACACTACAAATGTCACCCTACATGTACAAACGTCAACCGACACCTTGATTGAGAGGCCTCCAGGGCAGCTGTTAGAGAACACTCAATGTTCTGCAACCTCAACAAACATAAACAAGCAAACAAACAAACAAACCAGCGAGCGAGCGAGCGAGATATTTGGTATATTTGATAGCGGCAGCACAAAAATAAATGTCACACATTCACATTGCACTTAGATCAGACACCGAACAGGCTCTTCATAGTCTCCTTACACACACTCAGCACACTTCATAGTCTCCTTACACACACTTCATAGTCTCCTTACACACACTCACTCACTTCATAGTCTCCTTACACACACTCAGCACACTTCATAGTCTCCTTACACACACTCAGCACACTTCATAGTCTCCTAACACACACTTCATAGTCTCCTTACACACACTCACTCACTTCATAGTCTCCTTACACACACTCAGCACACTTCATAGTCTCCTTACACACACTTCATAGTCTCCTTACACACACTCACTCACTTCATAGTCTCCTTACACACACTCAGCACACTTCATTGTCTCCTTACACACACTCAGCACACTTCATAGTCTCTTTACACACACTCAGCACACTTCATAGTCTCCTTACACACACTCAGCTCAATTCATACTCCTTACACACACTGAGCACACTTCATAGTCATCCAACATATCTCACTTCATAGTCATCCAACATTATATCTCACTTCATAGTCATCCAACATATCTCACTTCATGGTCATCCAACATATCTCACTTCATAGTCATCCAACATATCTCACTTCATAGTCATCCAACATATCTCACTTCATGGTCATCCAACATATTCTCCCTTCATAGTCATCCAACATATTCTCACTTCATGGTCATCCAACATATTCTCACTTCATAGTCATCCAACATATCTCACTTCATAGTCATCCAACATATCTCACTTCATGGTCATCCAACATATCTCACTTCATAGTCATCCAACATATCTCACTTCATAGTCATCCAACATATCTGATCTCACTTCACAGTCACCAAACATAGCTGACCTCCAAGTGACCACACATACTGGCACAGACTGGCTTGGCTGGCTCACCAAACATACACCACAACCTCACCCAACAGTCAGGACAAAGTGGAAGGAAGTATATTATAAAATATATATATATATATATACATGTTACACGCTTGGCATGAACTCGCATACATGTACACGCTTGGCATGAACGCGCATACATGTACACGCTTGGCATGAACGCGCATACATGTACACGCTTGGCATGAACGCGCATACATGTACACAGCTTCTTTATAAAGAAGCAACAGAAACTTGGCACAAAAATAGTTTTTAACGAGGCGGTACGGAAAACTAAAACCTCACGCACAACGACGGACGCCCATGCACCTCATCAAACCCGACAAAATACTTAATTTTAAATTTTTTCTAAATGTTGACCGCGGACAAAGTTGAGCGGCGCCAGTAACATTGTGCATCTACATCATGTATACAGAAATACATAGTGTTCTCGTCAATGACACAAAGAAAGGCAAAAGTTCGACAATTCAACACCCATCTCGCAATACCAACCAATCTTGCAATGCCAACCAATCTCGCAATTCAACACCCATCTCGCAATACCAACCAATCTTGCAATGCCAACCAATCTCGCAATTCAACACCCATCTCGCAATACCAACCAATCTTGCAATGCCAACCAATCTCGCAATTCAACACCCATCTCGCAATACCAACCAATCTTGCAATGCCAACCAATCTCGCAATTCAACACCCATCTCGCAATACCAACCAATCTTGCAATGCCAACCAATCTCGCAATTCAACACCCATCTCGCAATACCAACCAATCTTGCAATGCCAACCAATCTCGCAATTCAACACCCATTTCGCAATACGAACCAATCTTGCAATTCAACAACCATCTCGCAATTCAACACCCATCTCGCAATTCAACACCCATCTCGCAATACGAACTGGCCACAACAGCACTTCAAACTACAGTCTCGACTGCCCATAGCAAAATACGCACATAGCGAACACGCACGTGGCACATAGCAAACACACACTCATAACAACTAACAGTTTATCAGGTCCCACTTTTGTTCACATGCACATATATTCTTTGTAAACGGCCAAACACACACATAGCCAAACACACACATAGCCAAACACGCACAGAGCAACCAGATTTTTAGGTCCCACATGTTCGACAATACTTCTCGGTATTTAAAACACATCATATATACACATAGCAAAATTCGTACAAAGAGAAAAAGATTTCTGCATCCCCCCCACCCCTGACTTGGCTACATGCGTGCTGGACTGTACTGTATTCAAGTTTACCCCACGCAGGAATAACTAAAAAAATTGTCTGCACTCTACAGAAGAACAGACAGACATATTATGTGAGGCATCATTGAGAAATCAGGCGCTCATTAAAATTAAGCAATCCGAGAAATTGGCATTTTCCCACCAGTTTGGCAATTATTTTTAAAAAAATTTTTTTTTTTTGGCTCAACACCTTGTATGTCCGTTCAAAAACACTTTTATGTGTGGATTTAAGGAAAAACGTTGATTAGAGGCACATAAAATGTAAATTTTCAGTTTCCAAGGACTCTTAAGCAATGGAAGTCCCCAAACTTTGGCGGCCATTTTCTCACTAACTTTTATTACCCCTGAAACCAGGCGACCCCACCTCCTTCAATGGCAAATATCTCGATTTCTTTTTCAAGATAAATGGATATTTTTTTCATAGAAAGCAAGGCAAACGAACAAGCTTTAAGATGACACCATTAACTCTATATACCCAAAAATTGACGAGCGCCCGATTCCACAGCGTCTTGACACATACACGAGGGGTATACCAAAAGATTTTTACCTGACCATCAAGGAATAAAGGTAGAAAGCTCAAATTTGGTAGAAAGCTCAAATTTGGTACTAAGCTTTATCTTTCTCTATGTAGTCGTCTCTCCCAGTTACAAAAAGTTACACATTTTTGCCACCGGTGTATGACCTTGAAAAGACCTTGAGAATAGAAGACCTTGTCTTGTCAGAAAATCAGCCCTCTTCAATGTCCATGAATCTACATTTGAATTTTTTACACCAAAATTTTATCACAGCATAGAATGGGCAATCAGTTCCATATACGGCATGTGTCTCCGTAAAACTATCCTGTAGTTGCTTGCCTTGCAAGAACAAAAATCTCATTACTGCCCTGTGCTCAATTTTCTCCATTTTTATGTTGAAACTGGAGAACAACATACCCCCATTCACTCACAGTGCGCTGGTGGTAAAACCAGTCATTAGAAATCCACCAAACTTTACATGCACTCTAGAAAGATGATTGTTGGCTTTCACCTCAAATTTCAGCTTTCCATCTTTATTTCTTCATGGTCAGGTAAACAAACTTTTGGTACACAAGCATTCAGAAAGTGATACAGCGTGCACTGAGCTTATCAACACTACCTGAGCAACAGAATCACAATCACATGTATGCTAGATTGCACAAACTCCACAGTCTTAAAAGAATACATTTTTTCCTTTGAGAAGAGCTACAACTACAACAAAGTCTTACCTTCCTCTGTCGGGATGGGTGGTCGTCTTCCACAATTTTGTCTGTGACCACATCCTCGAGTGGATTCAAGAGTGAAACACGAAATTGTATCTTTACCAAAACTAAACGGTGAGTAAACTAGCAAAAAGAATACTTTTCACAGCCAAACTGACATGAACACTTGTGTGTGAATTTTTAACAACAAAATAACAACCAAAGGTAGGGTTTTAAATGTCAGCAACTCAAATAATAATAACAACAACAATAATTGCATTATAAAGCCCGTTCTGTCCACGCTATGCAGCATGCTCTGTAAACTTGACAAACTATCAAACACACATACACTCATGCACACAGTACACACTCTCTAAGCCAACTACAAAAACTATCAAACACACATACACTCATGCACACAGTACACACTCTCTAAGCCAACCACAAAACTATCAAACACACATGCACACACTACACACTCTCTAAGCCAACCACAAAACTATCAAACACACATACTATCAAACACACATACACTCATGCACACAGTACACACTCTCTAAGCCAACCACAAAACTATCAAACACACATACTATCAAACACACATACTCGGGTATACAGTACACACTCTCTGAGCCAACCACAAATCTTTCTCCAAACTTCCACAATCATGGAAAGTCCACTTGGCTCCAGTCTTCCAGAAAGTACAAGCTGCTGCATCAACACACAGTCACACGTGCTGCATCAACACACAGTCACACGTGCTGCATCAACACACAGTCACACGTGCTGCATCAACACACAGTCACACGTGCTGCATCAACACACAGTCACACGAGCAAAAGGGCATCTGATCACACGTAATATATGTATTAAAAAAACATATGCAAAAGTACAAGCAAATAATTCTCAAGCGAGCCTGACTTGTCCTATAAGTAAAAGCCCTCACTACAAATACGACAACGGAGCATTCAGTCCTCCCTCGGTGTACTGCGCACATACAAAAGATTGGAGAGAAAGAAAAAAAAAGAGAAAATGTTTCCTTCACAACACTCATCCACTACATTTGAGTCTCTAGGATGGTTCCGGTAGTTTTGGCTTTTACAAAACGTAGACGTCTTTATGGCCCCTTTGACACAATTTCGATAGCCAAATAAACAAGCATCCTTCCTTCAATCGCCAATATCTTTACACTTCTATCCGAGATTAATGGATATTTTGAAAATCAAAAACAAGGCAAATGGACAGGCTTTAAGATGATACCAATAACTCCATATGCACCAAAATTGATGAGCGCCTGATTCCGTCGTGACGTGACACGTATTATTGGTGCAGATAGGAAAAACGTGGACTCATTGAGATAGAAATATCTTATACAATCTAGCTTGCACATAGCCAAACCAGCGAGAAGCTGAAATCTTTGTTTCAAAAGATTGACCCATTATAATGAAAAATCTGAAATCAGGAAATGTGTTCCCTATATGCGTGCCAGACTGTATATAAAATTATAATATTGGTATTGATGATGTTTCTGTCATACTCTAACCGTGCCTCAGGAAAAAATAGGTCAAGTCATTTTTTGTTTTAATAAAACCGATGCCACTGCAAGTCTGTGGCTCCTCAGAAGTAAAAAAATCCTCAGGACATGCATGAATAAAATGCATTACGACTGACTTAGTTATAAACCAGTCCTTCTCAAAATTAAGTTTGAGCAGGGAAACCTATTTGTGCCTGTTGATGCTTATTTAACAACCTGTTGAAGCGGTTTGACTCTACAGCTAACACCATCCACACACAATACAGTCGGGCACCGTAAAACCAACCACACACGCACAGCAACCAGATCTTAAACTTCTCAATTTTTTCATATATATATTTATATATATCTCAGAGAGTATATATACACTTATCAATTCTTATCTTTTCTTTGGATTTGATTTTAAAATACATACATTATAACGGAAAAAATCGTACATAACGCAAACATCTTTGCATCCCGCTGACTTGACTAAATTCATGGTGGACTGTATATATAACCATTGCACAAACCAGCCTCCAGTCTACCAAACCTGAGAGAAGTGACCACACCCCTCTCTCCAGCCACACAAAACCTACACGGAGGACGTAAGATCTTGTTTAACACAGCCATAATCCTCCCTCACTCTGACAAAGCACAGAGTTGTGATTGAGCTATCTTTCTCACTGAATAAAGAAAAACAAGTTTTAGAGTTTTACGTCACTTGCAACACAATAAGGTCATAATATAAGCGCTGAAGATTAGAGGTGTTACAAGAGACTTACAAACACAAAAAAGAAGGAGGGGAGATAGAGACGATAGATGTTTGATAGGAAAGAAGGAGCAAACCACACCAGAGCACCCGTCAAAGGTTCTTGTCAAACACAGCCATAAAATCCTCGCTCACTCTAACAAAGCACACAGCAGTGCGCGAGTTATCTCTCACGCTCAGACAAGGAAACGAGTTTTTCTTTGATACAATCAAAAGCAACAACAACAAAAGCAACAACAACAACAATAATATCATACCAGTGGCAAAAATGACCATTATAAACAATTACGTTAAAAAAATAATTTTTGAAATAATCACACAGATTGAAATAGTGCAAGAATACACGCAGATCTGAGCTGTGATGGGAGAGACAAGGCAAGATCTTGACCTAACACACCCACACAAACACTCACACACCCGCACACCCACACATTCACACACCCGCACACCCACACACAAACACACCCGCACACAAACACACACTCAAATAACTGGTGCCATTCTTGTTTTGTTTTTTCCATTTTTCTTCAGCATCCTCCCACTAAATCAAAACAGCTGTCCATTTTGTATGTTTTGTTTTAGTGACAGTTTTACAGCATTTGCAAACACAAATAGCTCAAATAAACGAGGAAGCTTAGATGTGTTCCCAGAGAGTATCATAGAGGAGAGATAAGGAGGATAAATGCTTGATGGGAAAGAAGGAGGAGAGATAAGGACGATAAATGCTTGATGGGAAAGAAGGAGGAGAGATAAGGACGATAAATGCTTGAAGGGAAGGAAGGAGGAGAGATAAGGACGATAGATGTTTGATAGGAAAGAAGCAGGAGAGATAAGGAGGATAAATGCTTGATGGGAAAGAAGGAGGAGAGGTAAGGACGATAAATGCTTGATGGGAAAGAAGGAGGAGAGATAAGGACGATAAATGCTTGATGGGAAAGAAGGAGGAGAGATAAGGACGATAGATGCTTGATGGGAAAAAAGGAGCGAACCACAGCAGAGCACCCACCAACCACCCACAAAAATATCTAAAAATACCCATCACCTACTACTAGCACGGAACTACTAGCGGCTCCAGACAGGTCACTACGTGAGCTCACCAATGGCATCGTGGGAAATGAACACAAACAAACATGGCGTGGGACTAGCAAACTACGAGACTTGTTTACCATCCTCTGAGAAGGTTACCCGAGGACATATATTATCCCCAGTCAGTTGTCCAGATATTCCGAGCCCAACATTCCGAAATATTTTTTTAAATCGCAGTTTCTTACTCTACGGTATCAGTTGTTTGTGCTCAAGACAAATTTTTAAAAAAAAGAAATTATAAATGTTGAAAAAAGCAAGAAAACATGCAAAATATAGGTACAATTGTTTACCACTTACAGTACCGCAGGCTCATATATAGTGAAAAACCCTCGAGTACCGTACCAGTTAAGAACGCTGAGGCCATGGTAGAATTTTGTTTTACATTTTAAAAACCTCAGCAGCCCAAGAAACACCCTATAAAAACTCACAGAGTTCATCAATCATTCAGCTATCATACACTGACTTCCTTTGTATTTACTTTGATTCAGTGCAGTGTGTCCATTTGTTGTTAAATTATGTTTAGTGTGCCTGGTTGCGTCGGCGGCTAAGTGAGCGCATACTGCGGCCTGGCGGCTAAAGTCGCCGATGGTGTAAGTGTTACAGAATGAAGCAGGTTTCTCCTCTCTCCCCAGAACTACTTAGCTTCCTCATCTCCGTACATCCGACAATTTGACAGCTCGCTGGCAGTACGTTCTACGGGCAGGGTCATGACATGTGTCAACTCACAGAACACAAAATAAATCAACAACAAACATACCCGCACTAGAGAACACAACAACTGGACTGACACGTTGAAAAGTTCAGACGGACAGATGCTTAAATGTTCATGTGCTAAGCCATGAAAGAAAAATTTTCCGGGAGGGTAAAAAATCTGTTTCATTCATTTCACAATAGTACCTCCAATGTATTTTTTCTCGTTCTTTTTCAACATTTAGAAGTGGAAATTCAAAAAAAATATTTCTTCAGCATTTGCAACCGATACCACAGATTAAAAAAGCAATTTTTTTGTCTGAGCACATTTGAACAGCAGGCAGGCATAATGCGGCTCACTAAAAGCTACAGTAAAACATATTGCAAGAACACAAAAAGTTGAATACTGAGATATATACTGGCAAAGAACAATTTCTCACCACTGAATTACTGACGGTATCTATTTGGTAGAAAACAACGGACATTCCACATTGAACTTTGGATCAAGGTTTTCCAGTAAAATCCACACAGAAGCTTGTTTTTTAAATGGGGATAAAACATAAAAGGTGCTGAGCCAAACAAGTTCAGATTTTGTCAATGAAACTTGCCCAACTCAAAAAAGTCAGTTTCTTCCATTTCATTTTTTTGACGAGCGCCTGAATTCCCCATGATGACCTACATACTTGTATAAATACACCCCCGCAGTCTGTTCAACCCATACCCCTATCATCTAGACATTTCATCACAGCCAAGTGCTACTTACAGCCAGGTGAACAAAGGAAAACAGGATCCATATATTAAGTAGCTCTCCTAAGGACAAAATATCCTGCTCAGAAAAGCTGGGAATCGAACCCACAACCTTTCAGCTGCAAACCCAATGCCCCACCACTGGATGAATGGACTAGAAAGCCTCTCATTGTAACACGATTTTCCGCTATTGTTGAGCTGACGCTTTGGTTTCCCATAATACAACTCGTGATTCATAATACTGTCCGCTGTGAGCTCTACCAGAGTCCTTGAGCCGCCTCGACTCACACTCCCTACTAATACTGTCACCTCCGCTCACTCTCCATCCTCTATGGCTAAGTAATGAGAGGTCGGGAAGGTCAAGAATCACCCGATGTCCCAGAGACGTGACCACCCCAAAAACTAAGACAATAAATGGCCGCTTTTAAGAACAATAAGGGGGCTATCCCAAAAATGCTGTTTTGAGAAAATCGAAGGTAAAGTTTTTGCCCCTCGTTTGGTTTCTTTAAAAGACAAGGAGAGTTTTCTCTATAACCAAACAAATACACACCAATGAAACCAAACTTCTCCTTTAAGTAGGGCAATCCCCACTTTTGGTGTATGTCAAGATTTCTGGAAACCCCGACATCTGGGTTAGCCCACTTGTCCTTACAATTAAAAGCAACCACATGACAAAACATTCACGACTGCTGCATCAGACAGTTAAGTCATTGACCCCCACACAACACGTGTGTACAAAAACACCCCCCCCCCCACACAACACGCGTACAGAAATACACCGCTCCATACGTGAGTGTGGCATCTGGAGAGAACAAAACAAACTGTTCATTTCATGACCATCTGAGCCTGCTTTTTCTCTTCTCTGACACATACTTTCCACAAAACATATGTGCATTTTACAAAACAAAACAAAAACTTGTCCCGTGGAGATTGCTTAAACTGAAATCTGCAGGACCCCCAGATTTTCTTCGGTATATTCCCCCTTTCAGTTAAGAGAGATTGCTCAAGTAACATACGCACCGAGGCCAATTTCACTTTTGGGAGGAAATGTTGTTTCGCATCCACCTCTTTCAAGCTGTACTATGAGCTGCAGGCTGTACGCAGTGTTTTCTCTTCCACCCCGACGACTTGTTTTAACAGATGCCGAATAGTCGCACCATCCAAAGTCTTGACAATTTTTATAACTATAGGAGCATGTCAGTGAATCAGTGGCCTACTTTTGTTACAAACACAAATAAAAAAACAAATCCGGGATTCTGTCTTCTTTCAGATCATCACTGTTTCAGTTTAAGTGGTCATCGTACTTCCATGTATACATGCATAAGCCAGTTCTTCCGTACATAAGCGATCTCCACATATAATATATCCATGCATACATGAATAAGAAATCTCCACAGTACGTCCATGCATACACGCGGACATTCATTCATAAATCACAAAGGAAGTCAGCTTCTGCGAGGCAACTTGTGCGACGTACGTCTAGACTGCTCAGCGCCAGACTCCATCGTGTGTCATTTGTCCAAACGGCGCACGCCGGGGTCTTCCACTAGGCAGTGGACGCGTGGATAGATTCATCAGCAGCTGTGCTATCACGAGGTTGGATTTAACGTGGTGTGTGTGTCGTGTGTTGAGTGTCGTGTGTTGGACGCATGGATAGATTCATCAGCAGCTGTGCTATCACGAGGTTGGATTTAACGTGGTGTGTGTGTCGTGTGTTGAGTGTCGTGTGTTGGACGCATGGATAGATTCATCAGCAGCTGTGCTATCACGAAGTTGGATGTGACACGTAGTGTGTGTCGTGTGCGAAACCTCAGGTCACACTATAAGCTGGAAGGTTTGTCGAGAGCCGCAAGCTCCCAAAGATTTGAATTATCCTAGACCAGACACTGTCATGGCCAGCCATAGACTTGAATTATGATATCCTAGACCAGACACTGTCATGGCCAGCCATAGATTTGACTTGTGATATCCTAGACCAGACACTGTCATGGCCACCCATAGACTTTACTTATGATATCCTAGACCAGACACTGTCCCAACTTTACACGTGGGAGACGATGCGTGAACACTCAAAAACATAACCTGTGAAGTCTGCTGACAACATGAGATACTTCTCAGACTGTAGCCCTAAGGACATAGATATAATAAAATGTATATGTCAAAATTTATAGGTTGAGTCTGTACAATCTATTTGCATAACATGATCAAAGAAATTTTTAACTTAAAGAAAATGGCAACCGGTTGAAAATCTATAAACCTGACCCCTGTGTCGAGTTTTGGCCAATATCTTTGTTCATGGATTGCGAGATTTTGTCAGCACACCTCACATTCACATATTTCATTCCATTAAAACCTCTGGCAGAAGTCATGGGCCACTTCCCTCGCCAGCCCAGATTCTGTTTGATCTTCCGCAGCGACACGACACGAAGGCTTCAGGAAAATCACGAGAGATGCTTGAGAGTCGAGAATTCCTCACAGACAAAAGAACGAGAAGTTCTGCTTGAAACATCAGCTGTTCCTTGATGGAATAACAGCAAAACATCGCTGAAAGAACAACCGTTCATCGCTGGAATAACAGCCCTTCATCGCTGAAAGAACAACCGTTCATCGCTGGAATAACAGCCCTTCATCGCTGAAACAACAGCCCTTCATTGCTGAAATAACAGCAAAACACAACTGCACACATAAAAACCACTCCGTTCCTCGCAGCACAGCCTCTTTTCATGTTTTTTTTCTCAGTACACGTCAGAATATCATCAGCTTGTGAGAACTCTCCCAATATTTAGGCACAGTTCTTTGGATAAATTGCATACATACACAAACGTGCGCACGTGCAGACACACACATGCACGCATTAAGTGCCGACTAGACAACAGTGGCCCCACAACCGGCCCGGCCGATTTTCATGCCACTTATCACAGTCCACGAGTCCGTCTCCGGGTCGTACATTTCACAATGGCGGAGGCGCGAGTTGCCGTCGAAGCCCCCACAGACATAGATGCGACTGTCGAAGACGGCGATGCCGAACCAGGCGCGGGGGGTGGTCATCGGGGTGATGGTGGCCCACTGCCTCGTTATCGTGTTGTATCTGGGGACGGGGGCAGGATAGGGTCAGTGACAGGTTTACAGCACTTGCGACACAAATACGTCATAGAAATACAGCACCTTCAACTCAAACAGGTGATAGGAGTATTTGAGGGGGTGGCTAGGCTGAGTTTAGTTACAGATTTACACAAATAGGTCATAGAAGTATTTCAGGACAAGTGAAGGGCTCTTCATTTCAAATATTACTTAGAGAATTTTTCAGCATGTGCAACACATATAAGTTATATGAGTACCTGCTACAGAATACAGGCGTTTTTGTTTTAGTATAAATAAGAGTTTTACAGCATTTGCAGCACAAAAAGGTCATATATTTAAAAGTGCCTGCCAAAGATTAGCAGTGTAATTTAAGTTTTAGTAAGAGTTTTACAGCACTTGCAACAAGTATAGGTCGTATACGTGCCTTCTGACGGTAAAGCTTGTTTTAGTTTTAAGAAAAGTTTTGCAGAGGTAAGATCTGACGAGTAAGTCATTTTGTCGGCTCGGCTCAGTGGCCACGAGACTTTTACACATCTCTTTCTAGGATGTATCTATATATAGAACTCTAAAGGTCTTGGCAATTACATTCCTGCATGTGGGCGAAAGATGCATCTGATGCCATATGTATATTTTGTCAGCTTTACTTCTCTTTTCATATTGAAATTTAATTAGAGTAATATATAATTTAAATATTTTATGTAAACCTGCATGTGTTTTTACGGTCCTGTACAGCCAAGAAAAATTTCCCTCTCGGATAACAAAGTATTATTGTGTCTTATCTTATCCACCGCTCACCTTTCAACTAGGTCAAAGTACTGGTCTATATGTCTGTAGCGGCCACCGAAGGCGTAGATGTAGTGGTCTAGAGTGACCATAGACAGGCCCGAGCAGGCTTTTTCCATCTCTGGGGCAAACGTCCATTCACCGGAGTCAGGGTCGTAAACCTCCATACTGGCGCGGTCCATGTGGGGGCCTTTATCATAGCCGCCTGGTGAGAGATATAATATATAGATCTATATATACAGAGAGAGAGAGAGAGAGAGAGAGAGA
>NW_004798048.1:175521-182366 GCF_000002075.1 Aplysia californica | reverse complement strand
CCCACCCCACACACACACACACACACACACCCACCCACCCACACACACACACCCACCCACACACACACACACACCCACCTGCCACATAGATCTTGCCGTCACACACAGTGACCCCGGCGCCGGCCCGACGTCGTTTCATACAGTTGACAAAAGACCAGGTTTCGCTGTTGGGGTCGAAGCGTTCCACGATGTTGAAGCTGCCGCCTCTGTCCTCTCCTCCTGTGGTCAGCACAAACAAATACAACAGAAATGAATGAAATAAGATTCCACTTTTATTAATTCTTGTTGGAAACTTTGGTTCACGACACTGCCCACGGCTGTTTAGTTCTACTATCCTTGCGGAGCACTTAGTTTGACCCGTCCGCTGACCTCCCGGGGTCATAAATCCCACCTGACAGTCGGGCCACGCATCGCTTCCTGGGCGATAGCGCTGTTAGCCGATTTCGGTTGGAAAGTCTGTAATTTTCACTTGATTTAGCCCCCTGTAAATGTCCCGTCTTATCTATCACTCTGGGTGTGTGAGGTATCAAATGAAAGCTCAGGTTCTCCCCAATAACCCGCACCCTTTAGTTTGGTTCTAGTTCTAACCGTGATCACACACTGCCTCTGTACTTAACCCTACCTTGTGGTGCACGTATTTTTCGGATTCCTCCAAAACCAGGATATTTTTTCCATTCGTGAACCTCAGATTGTAACCAGTTTTTTATCGGCTGTACTAAGAGTCAGTAAGGGGGTTATTTGTGAAAAAATTGTTTTGATTGGTTGAAAAGCTTTAGCAGGACGGTGAGTTTTGTTACTTCACCCCATAATATTTTCCTGGCCGCCCTGCTGCCCGTGCTGTATTCACCCGAGGTCCCGCTTTCACTTTCGCGGATTCTGTGTTGACACGTGTTACGAGAGTTTGCTACCAGAGTGAAAATGGAACGCACGCGGAAACTACACCTTGAGTGTTTTAAAAATTGTGTAGAACGTGCGAGGACAAAAGTCAAAAGGTTAAGAAGGCAAACTAGAGCAAATATTTTTGTATAAATTTTAAGAATGACGTACTCGATTCTCGTTCTCTATCATGTGAACGTGGACTGGGATAGTGCAGACACACATCCTGTACACTGTGCAACAAATGTGTAGACCTACAGCGCATTTAAACCTTAAAGATTTGAGAAGCAACCCTAGCTGCTGCACAAAAAAGTATTGAAGAAAGTTCACACATCTGGACACCTTTCGATCAAAATAAAACAGTAGATGCTTCCCTTTGCACACTTAAAAATAAAAGTTGTATTAGAAAAGTACATCAAATACCGTCTTGCTCAAAAGACCCACCAGAGCCTCCATCTGTTGAAACACCAACCCATGTAATTGCAGCAGACAAACAATCACATGAAAGTACTGAACAGACATCCATAGAATATCAATCACCACTAGAAATATCACCAGTGAATTCCCCACACAGAGATCTAACCCTTGAGACCCCAGCCGTGACTTCAACATCCAAACGTACACAGAAAGAGTTCAAAGACAGTGCAACATCTCCTTGCGCGCAGTTTGAAGACACATCACTAGAGCATGCACTTCAGAGACTTATTCCACAACCATTGTCTGATTTAGAAAAAACACTCGCTACACAAATGACACGCAGAAAACGTTACTCCTGGGCAGAGAAAAGGAAGGTACAGTTGATATGGATTTGGCCTAGATCTAGGTTTAATGAGCGAGGAGGGTGGCGAACTTGTTCACTTCAGCATCGCAAAACTGGAGAAGACGACAGTGGGAATTAAGGGAAAAGGGAAGCAGTAGAAAACTCTTACTGAAGGGAAAGAAGAGGAAGACAACTAGCCTTTGAACTCAAAGACACTTTTGCATTTCTTGTTATGAGTATTCATATATTTGTGTTTGTGAAAGTGAAAGCAGCTCTAGTTGTGAGAAGACAATGAGGAAATAACTCCTGTTTCATGAATTGGATAGCAGTGAAACTTCTATACAAGTTAACTATTTCTGCTTGAACTGTGAGGAGACAACGGAAAATCTCTCGTTTCATGAGCTGGACAGTAGTAAATCTTCTACAATTTCCACGTTTCTGAACCAATCGAACCAAAAGTAAGTGTTTCTGAAAGCTTATCATGTCACTGTTGTATACCACTGATTGTTTTATAGATCTGAGGTTCACATTTTAAAATATCGTAATTTTAAAAAGTAGACCCACGTAAAAATTTCCCTGAAAGTTGCCCTCAATTGCGCCATGTTTTAAAGGGGGCCCAGCTATGAATATCAATAAAAAATTAGTTGCTGTAAAGCTCAAGAATGCCTTTATCTGTTGATAGTATTTTGACTTTGATTTGTCTGTGGGCAAATCCACAATGACGATATTAAACTGTATAAAAATTGTTAAGTCACAATAGTTCACTCGTAGAGCAAAGGTCAAAGTGACCTCCCTGACCACCCGAGCGCGGCATGGCTGACCGGGTCAATTCCTCAGGTAACTAAGTGCTCCGCTCGGGAACAGCCGTGTGCCGTAAGCCGATAAAACTCCTGTCTTTATTAACAGCAGTTACGGAATAAAGAGGATTTTCATCATTTAAGAAAGACGTTCTTTCGAAATTTGAATTCTAATTTATTCAAAATCAAGTCACACTTTCACTTTGTTTTGTTTTTCACACAAGTAGGGTGAATGAACTTTTGATTTAGCAAATAAAAAATTGGCACCAAAAATGAAATAAAGGCACTTTGTTAGCTTACGGCAGAAATGTGCAACACATCAAGTTGTGATAAGACCAGCTAACCCCAGCATATTTTACAGGCGAAGCCAAAAATTCACTTGGTCTCATTACTCAGCAACCAGGCAGTCAGGGGCTGTTCCGTTATGTTTCTAATGTGTCAGTCAAAATTCAGACTTGTGTTTCAGCATATTAACCCTTCCAGCCACAGCCATTTTTGTGCACTCCCTAACCCCAGTCCCTGCCAATACAGCAGTATTTCAGAAAAAGAGGCATGCATTCTAAAAAGTGATGTAGTATCTTTGTAATGTAGCTTTGATAATAACATAATATACCAATTTTTAAAGATAAATGAACAAGTAATAAGAAAATTATAGTTTAATCAAGTTCGCTAATTTAAAAAAAAAAGCACGAATTCGGTACCCCCCGAAACTGAGAATATACGCTCTTTGGACGGAGGGAGGTACAAGCGCTGCTGATAATATACGCGCTTGGGGCTGGAAGGATTAATATTATGGAATGGATAGTTTAACGCTTTGTTATCACAAGACTCATAGAGTAAAAAAAACGTTGCCATCAAAGGTAAAGGCATTTTCGGGAAAATCCAAAGAAACTGGGGGGGGGTAAACATCACCGATTTGCGAGATGTGACGACAAAGTGTTAGGGGAGCTCGATACTTCCGGGACATTTTCAACTACAGACAAACTGAAACAGCTTTTGTATCAGGCTGTAAGTGCGACGAGACAAACGATTTATGTTCAACTGTTGACACACTCAATTACATATGCCGTTGCCATGGAAACGGTAGCCATCTTGAAAATTGGATAGAATTTTTTTTTCTCCACCATTTCTACAGAATTTAACTTTTTAAAATTCTGTAACTTTTAACTCGCAAAATGTCATTAAAAAAATAGGTGCTTGCAGCTGGCTATTTTGATTTTTGATACTACACTTAGAAAGTGTCCAAAATTATTCTCAAAGTCGGGGATATGGAATTTGATCTTTAAAAAATATTTTTGGCATGAAAAAAAAAAATTGCAAAAAAAATTCAAAAGCAAAATTTAAAAAAACTGACCTATAGCATACAGGTACCCTCCTACAGCAGCCACTGCGACGAATGACCTCGCCAGTTTCATGTTCTGTTTGCTCTCCCATTTCTTCCTCACAGGGTCGTACATCTCCACACAGTGCAGATACAGTGTGTCATCTTGTGTGTCGGCCAGAGCACACTCCCCACCCACCGCGTACAGCACGCCGTCCAAACTGGCAGAACCCACAGCGGTCCGCGCTATATTCATGGGGGGCTGTGACGAGAGAAGTCCTTAGTTGTAGTAAGAGTTTTACGGCAATTGCAACACAATAAGGTCAAACAAGTGTCGAAGATTAAAGGTGTTACAAGAGAGTAACAAACACAATAAAAGGAGGAGAGATCAGGATGATAGATGTTTGATTGGAAAGAAGGAGCAAACCACACCAGAGCACCCGCCAACCACCCACATTAGTAAGTTTTTACGGAGCTCGCAACTGCATAAGGTCATATGAGCACCAAGGGGTGGGTGTCAAAAGAGAAGTCCAAACGGGGAATCAGGCTTATTCTGCTCACATCTCTAGCCTCAACAGCACAAAGTCTGCTTCGACTATCAAGGCACCCCTGAAATAGCGGGTCACAAGAAAGTGACAAACATACAAAAGAAGTAGAGGAAAAATGACGATGGTAAGGATTAGGAAAGAAAAAGCAGCAGTTCCCCCTGTGTTGTTCCAGCACAGTATGAGCACGACATTGATAAATCACAATTCTACTTTACATAAGAACATGTTAATATCACCCCTTTGGGAATGGCCTGAAGACACTTTAGTCAGGAGTACTGCCCGGGGGGGGGGGACTGGTTGTTGGAGTAGTACATGTGTGGCAAGGCTCTCAAATTCTCAACTGCCAAATCCGCGAGTCCCGGGGAAAAAGTTAGCCAGCTAGAAAAGCGAGGTACCCACTCACCATGTGAATCCACTGGTCCAACAGGAAATCGTATCTCTCCGTGCTCTTGAGCTGGCTGTCCGTGCTGTTGCGGCCGCCCATCACGTAGATGCACGGGGGCTGGGCTCTGGGCATGACCCCGACGACACCCTCCAGCCCCCCGCTGCCCGCCACCGCCTCCTCCTGCTTGATGCGCATGGCCTTGCTGATGAGCAGCTGGCACTTGGGGCAGGTGCGGAAGTACTCCGACTTGAGCACCACGTTCTCCAGGAAGGCCCGCTCCAGCAGCACCAGACGCACGTTCTGTAGCACGACGCACGCGCGGTCCAGACGCTTGCCCGGGTCGTACTGGAGCCACGAGCACGCCGCCTCAAACACCTGGTTCTCCGACATCACCTGGAGGGAGAAGGAAGAAAAGTTAACATTTTGTAAAAACTTTTAGTAGAGGGTTTTGCGGCGCTCGCAACTGCATAAGGTCATATGAGCGCCAAGGGGTAGATGTCAACAGAGAAGTCTTTACAGGGAATCAGACTTACTCTGCTCACCTCTCTAGCTTCAACAGCACAAAGTCTGCTTCGACTATCAAAGCACCCCGGAAATAGCAGGTCACAAGAGAGTGACAAACATACAAAAGAAGTCAATACAGCAGGGAGGGACGACACTGGCTGGACTTTGGTAACTCTTTCACAACCAGGGGGTTTTCCTCACCATGAACTGGTCCTGTCTGTGACCTACTTTCTGATTCTGCAAACTGTCGGACAAATTAAAGATTTTTAAGTTCAAATTTTGAATATTAAT
Source organism: Aplysia californica (assembly GCF_000002075.1). Lineage (NCBI taxonomy): Eukaryota > Metazoa > Mollusca > Gastropoda > Aplysiida > Aplysiidae > Aplysia > Aplysia californica. The sequence continues at coordinate 176,884 of NW_004798048.1, read as the reverse complement.
AATAATAATAAATAATAAATTGCATGTATATAGCGCATTTCCACAAAGAAGGGCTCAATGCACTGTATAATAATACGAAGAACATATGCAGCGCACAGCTCCTATAGTAATCCTCTTTCTCTCTCTGTCTCTCTCTCTTTCTCTCTCTCCCTCTTTGCTTCATGTATTATACACGGAAATAAAGGGGAACTAACGTACCTGTAGTTTGTCACTTTTGAGCAAGCTGATCAAGCGATCCTCCGGTAACTCGAAGAACTCCTCCATCCTGATGACATCCAGGAAGTTCTGGTAGATGAACTGCCGCGCCGTGGCCTCCAGCTCAGTGCAGGAATAGACGTCGGCGAAGTAGTGGATCCCTGGGGGGGGGGAACGATGAAAACATGTGTCTTAGAAAACTTCAGCATGTAGGTAATAATTTTTATTATTTTATTACTTGAAAGAAAATAAAAAACATAATGCCATATCCTGTTACAATACACTTCTTCCAAACATAACAACAACACGTCAAATACACGTCAGTAGTCGTGATAATACTATAACTAACAAGATGACAATGCCCGTATGCGCATAACGAGCTAATGAATAACAATAACCTATGTGCTGCCGTAACAATAATTACACAATAGTTAGTTTTGGTCAGGTTTAACGGTGTTCGCAACTACGTAAGATCATATGGGCGTCAAGAGGTGGATGTCAACAGAGAAGTCCTTACAGGGAATCAGGCTTACTCTGCTCACCTCTCTAGCTTCAACAGCACAAAGTCTGCTTCGACTAGACAGTAGACTTTACATAAACCATTGAACCCACCTAGACAGTTGGAGGCTGTGAGCTGGTTCTGCAGGAAGTGAGCACACATGGTGCGTAGCGCGTGTAGCCCCAGCATGCTGGCCCCCTGCAGCACAGCTTGCACGTTGTCCACGGTGACTTCGATACAACACGTGTACATGAAGTCTAGCAGCAGGCTCATAGTGGCCGCCTCGATGCCGTGAAGCTCCACAAACTCTTGCTCTGACTCCAGCATGCCGTTAGTGAACATGGCACGGAGGTACGGGCTGCACCCCGCCAGAACAACCTGATAGAAGCCAATGGGGGAGTGTCACTTGTAAAAATAATAATACATGTATAGATAACATTTATATAGCGTCAATTCTCGCTCAACAGCAAGCCCCAAGCGCTTTACAATCTAAACTATTAAGATACCGCAGCAGACCGATAGCATTCTGAAACAATCTCAGCTTCATGGGAAACATGCAGTGCAAGCTGCCCATTTTAAAGGCGCTAAAACACTAACATATTGACAAGATCTCTCGCTGTCCATTGCTGGGTACTCATCCACACCTGAGAGAGAGAGAGAGAGAGAGAG
>NW_004798048.1:171954-173520 GCF_000002075.1 Aplysia californica | reverse complement strand
ACATACAAGAAATACAGTGGTTGCCAAACCAATAGACCCATATCTCCAAAACCCTACATCTCCTTGCTCTGATACTCTAGGAATATGAGCTCTAAATGTCAATCTGAGACTGACAGAAAAGGGAGTCAAATTGGTAAGAAAAAAATTTTGGAACCACCGAGTCTCAAGAGAGTCTCACGTTCTGGCAATTGCTCCAATAGCTTTTCCCCATATAAACATAGAACAAAACTTCAGCTTTTATTCCCTTCGCTTCAAAATCAAAGAAATGTCCACACACGTACTCTGTGAGCTGAGAACTTTGCTCCGCCCACGCAGAGCACGATATCACAGAGTTGCTGGTTCAGGCGCAGCTCTTGCATCACGGAAAAGGCATTTGTGGCCTGGCTCTGGATTTGAAAAACCCGAGACTCAATCATCTTTCTGTCAGATGAAACAGAGGGGGGAAAAAAACATGATGACGGTAAAGTTTTAGCTGAGTTTTACGGCACTTGAAACACCTTAAAGGTAAAATAATGCTAAAAATAAGTGAGTGCTATTTAGAGTAACAAACAAAGAACAGAAAATTAGGAGGAGAGATATTTTAAAGAATATTATAACTGTTTGCAAGAAAAGAAGGAGCAAACCACACCACAGTACTGACATTCATCCATGATGACAAAAGTAGTTGACATATCAAACATCACACATGATCATGATGGAAATTGACAAACAATAAAAAATGCTAAACAAACTTTTAAAAACTACAAAAAAACATCTTACACAACCAGACAAAAAAAAAGAGAAACTGCAATACTGCTTTCCTCACTAGTTAGATACAGACAATACATAAGGTCAACAAATCAGCTGATTCCTCTCCCCCCCCCACTGACTTAGAGACCACTTTCTAATTTCCCACCCCTACATCTACCCTTCTCGTTTTCTCTCTCTCTTACCATGCTCTCCCTCAACCTTTCACAATCATAGAAAACATTCAAGTTCTGACTTTTCAAAAGTAAGTAGCTCGAGTGTACCCCTGCCTTGTTTGGCTTCAATGTTACCAGAGAAAGTTAAATGTTCAAAGTCCATTAAATATCTAATTAAAAAGTATCCCAGAAACTGCATTTGTCAAAGCACATTGAGAAAATTGAACGTGATGATCGCAGGTTCACCAAAAAAGGAATTAACATCGGAACTTAAAACCATAATTAGATCTAGCAATTCACCACCCAAATCCTCATTGATGAGGCATCAGTGTAAGGCAGCACATCATGGTAGTCTCTCTACTCTTCAACTAAAAAAAAACCCAGAAACATTTAGAAAAGAAATTATAACTTTAACAAGTCCGTATGTCTAAAATGAGATAATTTCAACAACAATCTTAGCTATTGGGGCTAACTATTGCCGCTGATCAGCATCCCGTGCCCGTGCCGTAGGGAAAAGGGGACAGCTTCTTACCACTGCCAATCGGAAGTCCCATGGATGGGGGTAAAAGGAAGTGATTATTCGGACTCGAGTCCGAATATGAAAAAATGTTATTCGGACTCTGATTCTTGTCCAGCATGACATCACTTCCGACTTCCTGTGTCT
>NW_004798048.1:168892-170246 GCF_000002075.1 Aplysia californica | reverse complement strand
GGGGGGGGGGGTCAAAGTACAAAGTGAATTATAGACCTAAAAAGATCAAGACTAAGAGGCAGTGTAAGGGTGTTGGCTGGGCAATGGCCTCAACAAAGATGCTGGCTATCCTCACTCCCCACACACTAACTTGTGACTTGTGACTAAGGCTAAGGCAAAGCAGCACTCCTGTCAGCAATCAACATTTTATAGAGCCCTAACTGCAGAATGTAAATCCCAAGTAACACCCACAAAACAGTCGTAAATGCAATCTACACAACAACACAATCAGAGAACATGTATTAACAATCTGCCACTCGTCACTGTTCTCTTGCACACAGACTCTCAGCAGACCTTGCCTTGTCTGTGATGTGAGAAACTGAAAGGAAGGCGAAGAGAGAGCCTCTAAAAAAAACATGCAAGAACAATACATCATGAGAAGAATGTATGGCAATCTCAACTGATCATAGGAAGTTTTCTCCACACTTGTTCTTTTTTCACAGACAATTCACATCAACATGTAAAAAGCGACCTGCAAAAGTCATCTGTAGACGCACTTACTTTGCAACAGTCGACATTAGGTCCTTACTTTTCTGGGTTTTGTTTATATGTGGACACCTTGGCACACTCTTCTTTCCGGAAGTGTTTGAGTCATCAAAAGAAGTTCTTAATATTAATTTATGTCTGCCGGATAAAATTATATGTATTATAAGTAAGATCTTTTGACACGAGTGAAATTCAAGCACAAAGCTCACATGCATTACGGTCACGTTCTAAAATGAATATAATTATGATATCTATTGGCATCATACAAATTGATTACTTACTGTGCTCCTGGTCCGGACAATTTAAAAGCGTCCCGAAATAGTTGTGAATTGTCTGTGAATTTAAACACTGAATGAATTTACAATTTTATTAGGCTTTCGGTGAATACTTTAGGAAAATAACATTTCAAACTGCGACAAAAAGTCACCTCACCTGTACTTTCATTATAAAAGAAGTTTTAAAACATAATATATAGGGTATTGTGTCACATTTTTGCTATGGTGTTTATGGTCAAACTGCTTTGACCTGTGAATAAAAAGGGTCTCTTTTTAAAAAAAGGGTGAATTCCGTTATCATGAGGTAAATCATTTTTGTATCTCGTGATTTACAAAATAAGGACTTTTTTAAACTCGTGAAGTTGGAAAATCGAATTGTCCTCAAGTTGTTTTGGCAATGTTTGTCCGGACGTGCAGACATTGGCGTATCAATTTCTGAACTAGAAACATTTCAAGGGAGGTCATTCTTAAAATAATTTCTATGTGCTTAGTAAAATAATGAATCAAGACAGAAGCAATTCAATTAATACATAATAATAGTACATGTATTATTT
>NW_004798048.1:162101-165701 GCF_000002075.1 Aplysia californica | reverse complement strand
TCTGTCTGTCTGTCTGTCTGTCTGTCTGTCTGTCTGTCTGTCTGTCTGTCTGTCTCTTTCTCTCCCTCCCCCCTTCTCTCTCTCTCTAACTCACACTCCTAATAATATACTATTATTATTATAGATACCCACAAACACAGACAGAAGTGTGCTATATATAGATATAAAGAAAGAGAATAGAAGGTTACACAGATAGCCAACCTGTAACAAGATTACATTCACTTTAACGTTAACACGAATAATGATAATTCATTATAAGACCAGAGAGGGTTTAGTATTACTGTAAACTCTCTGATAAGACTAAGATACATGTAAAATAATTATTATTCTAATTCTAATGAAGAAGTTGTCCTTCGAAAGTAAACCAAGACTGGAGGTTTGGTTCCTTCTCTATCAGGGGAACTTACTCCCACGCCAATAATGATATGAGTTGGCAGGGAGAAACGAAAACCAAAACAATGGACTTACTGGGAGACGTTTCTTGACGAGAGACGAGCCTGAAGCTAATTTACGTCATTTTTTAAAGGTATTTATTGGGTTATGCTTTTGTTATATCACCCCGTTGCGTTGGTAGCTGTAGAGCATGCTGACGATATGTGCCAAGATCGATCATCTGTTGCCACTTGACTGTGACTTTACTTCGTATCTTCCAGAGGCCAACATGACATCATGAGATCTAGATCTATATTAGATCTAGAAATCTAGATCTAGATCTAGATCTAGATTCTAGATCTAGATCTAGATCTAGATCTAGATAGACTCCCAGTCTCATACAGGATAATGACTTGATCTTGATGATTTTTTCCATCATCGACTCGTCTCCCAATTCCAACTCGTCACAAGCTCGTGATTCATATCCCAATATTGTGTCAGCTCTTTACATAGATTTCTAGATCTAGATCTAGATTCTATATCTAGATTTCTAGATCTAAATCTAGATCTAGATCTAATCTAGATCTAGATCTAGTCATGGGAGGCTAGAGTCTGGTGCAAACTGAATGAAATGAAAAGATTTATAGAACTTGATGTAAAAGTTTTCATGATGAACATGAGCCCAGTGTAAAGAAAAATAATGTCCTGTGTTAGAAAAGTAGAAGAAGACAAGGAGAAAAAAATCATTGCGGACATCACACAACTTGGTTTAATAAGTCCGTTAGTGTTAACTTTAGTACAGATATGAACGCTAACTTTTTTTTACCGAGATATTCATACGCAAAAAAAGCTTTCCCACAGTAACAGTGGGAACATTATTTAAAAACAGATTCTTTTACTTTTGAGATTGTGTCACTGAGTTGTGAATGAAAACAAACCCTGAATTTACATGTAGAATCTAGATCTAGATCTAGATCTAGCCCACATGCGCAAAAATAATTTTTAAAATATTGATATAGATTATATTTTTTTTCCTTTTTTGGGCAAAATGCAAATTATAATTAATTATAAATGCTAAGCCTACTGTATGAGGGCTCTAGGCTCATGGTCTAGATTTGAGGTAGGGCCTACGTACCGTGGTGTTTGCCTCTCATTTTTAAACTATCTGACAGTGACGGAAATTTTTTATTTATTTTCTAAAATTTCTGTTTTCTCCTCTTCCCCTGCTCTCTAATGTCATGTGCTGTCTCCTGATCTTTGGGTGGGTAATATTGAACTAGACTTGTTGGATAAGGGGGGAAAAATCTTGGAGGCCCTGTGTGCAAGTTGCTCAGGCTAAAGATCCCTTGGTGGTCCTGAAAATCGATACTTGAGAAGGCTTCGTCAGCACCCGGGCAAAATTCTAAATTAATTCCTACCAAACTGAAAATTATGCTTTTATATGTGTCCTGCATGCTCATATATGACCCATATATGCAATTTAAACCAAAATAAAACCCCAAAAAGCTGGCCATGTAAAAAATTAGGCCTAGATTTTAAAACTATTTTCTATGAGAATTACAATACAAAGAAGGTCAAGATGTAGAGATGACGCTACTACTACTACTACTATTATCAGTTTGGTTTCAAATTAAGCGGTCTGGATCTAGCCTTGCATGGCCAGGAGGGAGGGAAATTGTTGCCTGTGACTTGTCTAAAATATAGCGGCGGCGGCGGCAAGTTTTTCAAAAGTAATCATCACCCTGCACCAGGGTATAGGCCATGGACAAACACTTTCGACCTTTCTCTATCCTTGGCTAGTCTCTTGCTGTTATTACATGTCTTCCCACTTTTCTGTACATCGATTTCTGTGATTTTTCTCAAGGTTCCACGCGGTCTTCCCCTTGATCTCTTACCCTGTGGGTTCATATCCAAAACTTTCTTTGAATGTAGCTGCCTGACTTCCTGAGAGTAAAAGTAATTGCCCAGAGCAAATTTTTTTCTAGAGAGAGATTTATAGAACTGTTTTTTTCTTTTAACAATTGTTTCTAGATCTACATCTTGTATTTTACTTGCTTTTTTAACACAAAATTTAGAATTAGATTTCAACAAAATATTCCTTGAGCACAGGCTACTGACTCACAGATGAAGAAACTGCATTCAGAAAAAAAAAAAGTTGGGCTTACTAACATTTGAACAGATGGCCTACAATATGACATGCTATCAAGCTTACCATTTCCTGTCTGAAAAGTTTCCCTAGATTGATGCTGGCTGCTCTCTTCCTGCCCTCAGGTAGTCAAGAGGTTAGAGGTCACTGAACCAGCGCCAAGATGTTTAAGCTGGAGTCGTACATCACACCGCTCATCATGGGCTACGTGGACAAGTACGTCAAGCTGCGACAGGAAGACTTCCAGCTCAGCCTCTGGGGCGGCGACGCCGTCCTCAACAATCTGGATCTACGTCTGGACGAACTGGAAAAGGTAACTCTCTGTTATATCGCTGTCAGGAACTCTTTGCCTGTTGGTGTGAATACCATGAAGACTTGCAATGTTAACTGTTGCACTATATAGATATTACAATTTTGTTGATCCCAGAAGTTTCAGGGCAATTTGGTTTGAACAATGGCAAACAAACATACGTATACATACAACATAAATTCATAATTATGAATACATACGTATATAAATACCCATATGTATATAAATATAATACATATATACCCAATACCAATACAGAACAATCTCACAACCATGCCAGTGCTGGTCGCTACTGTGAAGAGCCCTGTAATAATAATACTACTTTTATATCGCAGTGAATTTATTGTCTGGTGTTTAAGGTTTTATAAGTTGTCACCCGAAAATGTTGATCTTCAAACTGGCAAGAAGAGGTAAAAAGGACTTTTTGATTTACAGGTCAACATACTTGAGAATGTCATGTTCTCTTTAAAATTCTAAGTGATATGTGAATCAAAGTTGTGTTTAAAAGAGTTTAGAAGAAGCCTTCCATTCAATCACGTCGCACGTGTAAGTGGGTTGTGCGTCGCTGCACGTGTATCATTGAACGTGAATGTACTGAGTGCATGTGTGTGTGTGTGTGTGCGTGCAAGTGTGTGTGTGTGTGTGTGTGTGCGTGTGCGGGCAAGTGTGTGTGTGTGTGTGTGTGTGTGTGTTTGTGTGTGTTGTACATAGTCATGTATGTATCTGTGAACGTGAATGTACTGGGTGCATGTCTGTGTGTGTGTGTGTGTGT
>NW_004798048.1:148937-161737 GCF_000002075.1 Aplysia californica | reverse complement strand
GTGTGTGTGTGTGTGTGTGTTGTACACTGTCATGTATGTATCTGTGAACATGAATGTACTGAGTGCATGTCTGTGTTGATGCTGAATCTATGTATGTTGATATTCTGGTATAGCCACGCAAAAGTCTGTGACAAAATGTCCTTTGTGCATCAATGAAGATGATCTTATTTTATCGGAGTCTGTTATTAGCCTAGAGGAATTACACTATGAATATATCATATTTTTGAAAGTATCTAGAATTGTGTTGAAATTTGAAGGAAACTCGATAGATTTTTGTCTGTTTTGTGACTTCCTCAGATCATCCAGTTGCCGGTGATGTTTCAGAGCGGCCACATCCACGAGCTGAGGCTGCACGTCCCGTGGACAAAGCTGGGCTCTGAGCCCGTCGTCATCACCATCAACACTGTAGAGTGTGTTCTCAAGGTCTGTACATACACCATCAACACTGTAGAGTGTGTTCTCAAGGTCTGTACATACATCATCAACACTGTAGAGTGTGTTCTCAAGGTCTGTAGAGTGATGACTTTGATCTAACATTTCCCTGTCTGTCTCAGTGAGTGGTACGAAGTCTAAAACAGCCATATGCACAGCTCACCACCGAACGCTCCGTATCCCGGACTCTAGCATGGAGATCATCAGGAGAGAATGCGTCGCTGTTTCGGGCTCTTCCTCTCTGCAGCTTTTCTGACGCAATGAGCCCCCTCACTCCCCCTCACCCCCTCCCTCCCCCTCACCCCCTCCCTCCCCCCTCCCACCCCCTCCCTCACCGATGTGAGGTCTCCATGCTAGTCCGACTGTTTTCCTCCGCTTCCAACTCTTAAGATTCGTTCCAGTCTGATAGAACTGTGTGTATTTTGTCTTGAATATTTTGACTCGTAGCATACAAAAGGCTGTGTGTGGTAGGCGGGTGCTCTAGTGTGGTTTGCTCCTTCTTTCCTATCAAACATGTATCGTTCTGAGCTCTCCTCCTTCTGTTTTGTGAATGTTACTCTTTTGTTACGCCTCTAATCGTTGGCACTTATATGACCTGATTGTGTTGCAAGCGCTGTAAAACTCTTACTAAAACTAAATACAGAAGGCTATTTCTCCTTTGTGCACAGCCAATTTTGTCCTCCAAGTTTCGCGCCTCACAAGCTCCCCCACAGCTCTCCTTCTAAATACCAGGTAGTAGAAATGAAATATCCAAACAATTATCATACAGTTTGATTATAGACAGATGAATTTGCTGGGGTCAGGTAGATTTTTGTTCTGACCGTATCTGAGAGATACTGTGTGCCAGCTGTACTGGCTCTCTAAATACTACAAGTTGAGGATGCTACTTTTTCTACAAATTTCAGAGGGCCAGAAACTTGGTGTTTTGTTCCTGTTGGGAAGATAATGTTACTTGTTTTTGTGCTACTCAGTGTGGACAGGGTGTGTTTACCTCGTTCAGTGCTCACATTGATTATTTTCAGTTATTCTGATATGATTGTGCTGTGTTGAGGTATTGCAAACAGCACGCTTTACACAAGTCATCTACTGTGTCGTCTCGCTGTCTTGCAACAGAAAGGAAAATTGTCAACAATGTAATGCGGATGTATGTTCTAACTTTCTGATTTGGTTCTAATCGAGGGGAAAAACTGTTTACTTTGTCTCTGCCAGGTTGCAGCGTGCACAGTCTTTGTCAAAGCAGACCCCCTTGGTATTCGAGAAAATCGGAGCCTTACGAGGTTTTTTTTTGCCAATGGAAGAACCACCCTGATTGGATATTTACATGAAATTCAGTATTTTTAATGAATTCCGTTTCCAATGGTCGTATGCTATTTATTATAAATGATGGGGAAATAATACATTTCTTTGCCATGATTGGTTTGTTACGTATTCTGAATATTCTTGAGATCTGGAGACTCCCAATTTTGTTCACAAACCCGGACTTTTAGGGAGTATTCTGAGAGGAAAAGTCCTTTTTTTGATCATCTAGTGGTTGGCAGGCGTGTTAACACTGGGGTCACTCTGCGCAATAATACAACAGTGAAAATTATCCATTCCGGTCCCTAGGTGCATTTCTGTGCCTGGCCCGAGAAATCTGTTGCAGTCACTCTCCTGGCTGGGTGAGCAGATGGGGTATTGTGTACTGCCGGCTGTGTGACTGCAAAGTGGTAAAGAAATAAGAAGCAAACACAGTATAAAACGTTTTGTTGTTGTCTTTTGCTCCCAGGTGCGGGACACGGCGTACGACGTCAGCTCCACCACCCAGTCCTCCAGCACGCCAGGCAAAACTGTGCAGCACAAGTAAGTGTCGATTGACTAGTGTCGCTGGTTATAATGATAATAATGATAATAATGATAATAATGATAACAATAATAAATAAAATTATAATAATAATAATGTTATGACGTGGTGGAATCAGGCGCTCGTCAAGTTTTGGGCATATGGCCTCCAATGTTTGGTAACTTCTTCAGCTTGACAGTCCGTGAAAACTGAAAATTTACATATTTTATGCCATTAATCAACGTTTTTCAGTAAAATCAATACTGAAACGTGTTTTTATAAGGACATAAAATGTGCTGAGCGGAAAAACGAAAATTCGACAAAAACTGCCAAACTGGAAGAAAAATGCTTATTTCTTCGATTTCATTATTTTGACAAGCGCCTGATTTCACCATGCTGCCTCACTCTGTATTTTGTGCTTGTCTTTCCTTCCTCAGGCAGAAGGCAAAGAGACGCAGCCAGTCGGCGGAGGAACTTCCCCCGGGTTATCTGCAGAGCATCGTGGGTCGCATCATCAACAACGTGACCTTCGTCATCAACAACCTCATCCTCAAGTTTGTGGAAGACGACATTGTTCTGTCTGTCAACGTCAAGTCGGCCGAGTGTTACAGGTACAGATTTTGTCAGCAGACATACAGACCCGCCAAATACTACAATAGAATTAATTTGATTAATTTAATTTGATTAAACTTAAAGTGATTTGATTTGATTTAAATTGATTTTAGATTTGGTTTTAATTTGATTTAGTTTATTCTGATTTGATCTGATTAGATTTGAATTAATGTAATTTAATTTAATTTCATGTGATTTCATATAATTTCATGTAATTTGATTTCATTCAATTTGTTTTCAATTATTCATCTCCCCTGTTTGTGCACAGCGTCGACAGAGGATGGAACCGAGCGTTTGTTGACCTGACACCCGACGACCTTGCCCTTCGCAAAGTCCTGAACTTTGCCGACCTGACCGTCTGCCTGGACAAAAGTAACGCCAGCGGCCACATTGAGAGCTACCAGGAGCCGCTGGCGTACCGATGTGCCCTCACGTGTAGACTCATCATGGAGTACGAGACCACCACTGCCAAGTTCCCCAGGGTGAGACTTTGATGTGGAGAAAAAGCATTTGTGTAGTGCATATGTGTCACAACACAGTAGAATAAAGCTAAGTTCCCCAGGGTGAGAGTTGGATGTCGATAAATAGCATTTGTGTAGTGCATATCCCCGCTCAACATGAAGTTCTATATGTGGGGCACGTCAAAATAACAAAATCAGAGAAACAGACGCTGAACTCATTCGCTACGCAAAGCCGTGGGGGGCGGCGCGGCTAAAGTGCCGTCAGTCCGATAAGCCGCCCCCGGTGGCTCGAAAACCGATCTTCAAGTTTAGCTTAGATTCTATTCCAATCCACATATCCATGTTAAAATAAAGGTCATAATACAATGTTGACTTCCGGATCAAGCGTTTCCTCCGAAAATCGGAAGTTTTGATTCAATGTTGAAACACAATTTCTAAGTTTATGCGATGCTCAAACCGAAAATAATACATAGCGAATGAGTTAAGCTCTTTTAGGTCCATAGAAAAACACATTTCCATTTGAATCTGACTGAAAAACATTGATTGAAGGCAAAAACATGTAAATTTTGAGTTTCCAAGGACTCTCATGCTATGAAAATTACCTAACTTTGGTGGCCATTTTCTCGCTAATTTTACCTCTGAAACCAGGCAACCCTGACTTCCTTCAATTGCAAATATTTCGACTTCTATTCAAGATAGATGGATATTCTTTTCACCAAAACGTAGGCAAATGAACAACCTTTAAGATGATACCCATAACTTCATATGCCCAAAAATTGACGAGCGCCTGATTCCACTACACAGTGACACAATTACATTGTTTAAAACATAGTAATGACATCGTGTAAGATGGCCACCTGTCTAAGAAGACTCCTCAACAATGAATGGCCGTCTTCAATTATTCCGTCTGTATGTCCCTCCCCCTTCAGATCTTGACATCTCTGATATGCGCCAAAGGAGAGGCGGGGTCAATGTGTTTGGAATGAAGGAAGGTGTAAGAGTGTGACATGTATCTTTTTTCGAACAAATTTTTGTTTAATATGTTTAAAGTAAGCCATTGGTGTGTTGCTGTTGTTTACAACTTGTATTGTGAGCTATTGGTAAGAGAATAGTATTATTTTTTGTGACCCATCGGTAAGTGGCTACCGGACTGGTAATCGTGAGGGTGCCTGTTCGGGGGTTTGAGTGGCGGAGCAGACGTTGTGTCCTTGGGAAAGGCACTGTACACGAATTTTCTTCACTTCACCCAGGTGGGAATGGGTACTCGGCCATAGACAGCGAAAGATCTTGTCAGTATGTTAGTGTTGTAGCGCCTATAAATGACTGCTTGCAATATATGCTTCCCAGGAAGTTGAGGTTGTTTCAGAATGCTCTCAGGTCTGCTGGGGTAATAGTATAGATTGTGACGCGCACAGAGCTTGCTGTTGAGTGGGGATTTGCGCTACCCAAATGTTATCTATTATCATTATTGCTATTATTTACAACTTGTATTGTGTGCCACATCGGTAAGTCAATATTATTATTACTTTTGTTGTTGTTGTCTTTTAGGCTATTCCCAAAAGGGGAATATTAACATGTTCTTATCCACAGTAGAATTGTCAATGGGCTGATTCATCAATGTCATGCTCATACTGTGCCGGAACAACATAGGTGAACTACTTCTTTTTCTTTCCTCATCCTTACTATAGTCATTTTCCCTCTACTTCTTTTGTATGTTTGTCACTCTCTTATGAACTACTATTTCCGGGGTGCCTTGATAATCAAAGAAGACTTTGTGCTGTTGAAGCTAGAGAGGTGTGCAGAGTAAGCCTGATTCCCTGTAAAGACTTCACTGTTGACATCTACCCCTTGGCGCTCATATGACCTTATGCAGCTGCGAGCGCCGTACTAAAACAAACAATTACAACTTGTATTATGAGCCTTTGGTTCGAGAATATTTGTTTTCTTTTCCTGTACCCCATCGGTAAGTGGATATTATTCTTACTGTTCCCCTCCCCCAACTGTCTCCGGCCAGGTGACGCGGTTCAACCTGTTCTGTGAGACGCTGAGCCTGTCTCTGTCCGACACACAACTCCCCCTGTTTGTGCGTCTGGTGGAGCTGTGTATCGCCATGTACTACGGCGCGCTCGACATCCCATCATCCTCCACCGCCTCCCACACAGAGGAGGCCTCCGACCAGGTCGCCATCGATGTCGGGGAGAGTCAGAATGACGGTATGTTGTCTCGTCAGTGCCGCGATAGTGTTATGCTTTAAATGAGAGGCAGCGTTGTGAAATCCGGCGCTCTTCAAAATAAGCAAAGCAAAGAAACAAGCATTTTTTCCCCCAGGATTGTGAATTCTTATCGAATTTTTCTTTTTTGGTTCAACACCGTTCTTGTCCATAAAGTGTAGATTTTTACTGAAAAACATTGATTAAAGGCACAAAAAATGTAAATGTTTTCAGTTTTCACGGACTCTAGAAAGAAATGACTTATATTTGGTATTTTTACCCCCCACCTCCTTCATTGGCAAATATCTTGACTTGCATTCAAGATAAATGGATATTTTTTCATCCAAAGCAAGATAACTGAACAAGCTTTAAGATGATACCGATAGCTCAACATGCCCAAAAATTGACGAGAGCCTTATTTCACCGCGTTGGGACACATATGGTGAAATAAAAAAATGCGGTGGAATCAGGCTCTCGTCAATTTTGTGCTCTAAATATGTCTCGTCAGTGCCTCCATGGTGTTATGTATCTAGCTTAAGATTATTATTGTTTATATTACTGTTCATTTATATTATACATGTGACTGTAAATCCGCGTGTGTGTGCATGTTTGTGTGTGTGTGTGTGTGTGTGTTTGTGTGTGTGTGTGTGTGTGTGTGTGTGTGTGTGTGTGTGTGTGTGTGTGTGTGTGTGTGTGCATGCGTGTATGTGTGTGCATGGTGAAACAGCAAACCAATGTGCTAGGATCTGGATAATAAAGATGCATCTTATCTTATCTAATCTTATCTTATCTTATCCTACCTCTAAACATGTAACTTCAGTCAAACCTGCTCTTACAAACACTTGTCCACGACACACACCTGTACAAACGACCACTCCCCCCTCCCCCCCACTTCCCACACCTTCCCCCCCTCCTCCCCCTCTCCCCCTCCCCCCCACCCTTCATGTGAAATATTTAGATTACAATGACACTATGTAAGAGAGCCCCCTGCCTAAGACAGACAATTTTCTCCTGGACGGTAGGTGGCTGTCTCAGACTGTTTCCAAGATATTGTGCTCTAAATTCTTCTTCTTCTCCTCCTCCTCCTCCTCCTCCTCCTCCTCCTCCTCCTCCTCCTTCTTCTTCTGTTTGTTATTTTTATTGTTATTATTTTTATTGTTATTAATTATCGTTATTTTATCATTAATGTTATTTTTAATATCATTATCATTATTATTATCATTATTATCATAATTACCATAATGAACCTGTCTTTGTTCCCCCCGTCCCCCCAGACCCAGACGCTGACACAGACATGTTTGACAACCCGGACCAGGGCTGGGCATCGTGGGCATGGTCGTACGTCCCGCAGATCCTGCCGGAGGACAGCGAGGACGTGGACGGTGGTGGGGGGGAGGACGGGGCGCGGCTCCGAGGGAAGCCGGCCGCACACATTCTCTCCATCGGCTTTTACATTCACCACGGCACCATTTTGTTCAAGGTGAGGTTACTTCTCGGACAAGGGCCAAAAAATCTAGGAGGTCCTGTGTGCTACTTGTGCATGTTAAAGATCCCCTGGTGATAAGAGTAGGCTTCGGCCGCCACCTGGGCAAAATTCAGAATTTTCTACCTACCGAAAATGTTTGGTGTGTCCCGAGTGGTCCTAAGTTTGGTGTGTCCCGAGTGGTCCTAAGTTTGGTGTGTTCCGAGTGATCCTAAGTTTGGTGTGACCTGAGTGATCCTAAGTTTGGTGTGTCCCGAGTGATCCTAAGTTTGGTGTGACCTGAGTGATCCTAAGTTTGGTGTGTCCCGATTGATCCTAAGAGTTATGCAGTTGCGAGCGCCGTAAAACTCTTACCTCCCCCCCCCCCCAAAAAAAATAAAATTGGTGAGATTACTGGGTTTGTTTTTTCCCCTAACCCTATGTTGTTCACATTCTTCGTCAGTACTGCCGGACAGATAATCACTTTTGTGTGGTGACATAGTTTGTCAAAATCACAAAATAGACGAAACTACCATTTTTCCATGCTTTTGGCAATTTTTATCAATATTTGTTTATTTGGCTCAACACCTGTGTCTATTAAAAGACACATTTCTAAGTCAATTTTATTGTAAAAATTTTATCCAAGGCTCAAAAAATGTTATTTTGCAGTTTCAAAGGGCGCTTAAGCTTGGGAGTCACAATACTTTGGTGGCATTTTTTCTCCTAATTTTACCTCTATTAACAGGCGACCTGACTTTCTTCAATAGCAAATGCCTTGACTTCTATTCAACTCATATGACTGTTTTTTCTTTATCAAAAGCAAGACAAATGAACAAGCTTTAAGGTGACAGCATTGCCCCATGTTTTCTAAAATCGACAAGCACCTGATTCCAACATGGCGTGACACATTTTAACAATGGCTTGCTTTCCCTTCTCTCTCCATTTTATATTCATCAGTCATAGAAATACATTTCAACAATTGTTGTTATCGATCCCGCAACATCTGGGCTCTCGCCCTTGTCATTTCAACAATTACTTCCTTACCATTCCCTCCCCGTTCCACATCCACCGGTCTCTGAAATACATTTCAACAATTACTTCCTTACCATTCCCTCCCCGTTCCACATCCACCGGTCTCTGAAATACATTTCAACAATCATTTGTTTATCCCTCCCTCCTTATTTAATATTCATCTGTCACAGAAATACATTTCAACAATTCCTTTTTCACCATTCTCTCCCGGTTCCATATCCACCGGTCGCTGAAATACATTTCAACAATCATTTGCTTACCCTCCCCTCCTCCCCTCCCCAGCTGTCGGAAAAAGCGCGGGAAAGTTCGGAGCTTCCCCATCGTAAGATTCAGTTTCACCCGTTCCTGCGTCTGTCGATGGAGGGTCTGGGGCTGGAGGTGGTGTGGCAGGGGCTCAACTTCTTCGACGTGCAGTGCGGGATTACCTCCCTTTGTCTCACCTCCTGCGGAAACTGCATCTGTGGGGCGCCCAAAGACGGGGAGAGGAAGGTGAGGTTTTAAGTTTGTAAAAAAATTTAGTGTCTTTTGGACTTTGTGAAGTCGCATTATTGTATTTTAGAATGTTTTTGTGGGAATGCATGAAAATGGTTTTGTCTGTGTCTGAGTGCATAACTGCATTCATGAATGTTGCATTTATATGTACATGATCCATATGCACAGAGGGATGGATGAATGGTGAAATGTATGAACGGATGGATGGTAGAATGGATGAACAGATGGAGAAAAAAAAATGGACAGATGAAAGCGCTGATGATTTTGACCTGCCAGTGCTGTAAAACTCTTTCTGAAACTACTACCTGTTTGGCCCCCCACAGGGCAGTGCTACTGACTGACGTGTCTTTAGGCCATTCCCGAAGAGGGGATATTAACATGTTCTTATGCACAGTAGAAATGCAAATGGGCTGATATATCAATGTCATGCTCATACTGTGCCGGAACAACATAGGGGGAACTGCTGCTTTTTCTTTCCTTATCCTTACCATCGTCATGAATTTTTTTCTCTCTTTCTTTTGTATGTTTGTCACTCTCTTGTAAATTGCTATTTAGGGGGTGCCTTGATAGTCGAAGCAGACTTTGTGCTGTTGAAGCTAGAGAGGTGAGCAGAGTAAGTCTTATTCCCCGTTTGGACTTCTCTGTTGACATCCACCCCTTGGCGCTCATATGACCTTATGCAGTTGCGAGCGCCGTAAAAACCTTACTAAAACTAAAAAACTAAAAAGTCTGTCCATCATGTCCTGACAGTGGGTGGTTAGCGGGTGCTCTGGTGTAGTTTAGTCCTTCTTTCTTTCAAACATCTATCGTCTTTATCTCTCCTCCTTTTGTGTGTTTGTTACTCTCTTGTAATACCTCTAATCTTCGGCACTTATGTGACCTTATTGTGTTGCAAGTGATGTAAAACTTCTACGAAAACTAAAAAAACCGTCCTGACAGAGCAACATTCTCCTGAGTGGCGGGGAGCCGCTGGACAACAAGGTCGGCCTGACCTACATCTCCAACTCGCTGTTTGACGACCTGTCCTGGGAGAACCGGGGTCAGAGGTCGCAGCACATTGTGGACGGAGAGGAACATCGACAAGTCTACTCGGAGCAGAGCGCCAACCAGAGGTTTGGGGCATTCTGGGTAGACAGTCTGTACACCTACGAGAAACCGGAGAAAAGGGGAGGTAAGTGACGGAGTGTAACAGACACTGAGGCCTAATGATGATTGTATTGTCAGTTTGGTATTTTTTGAGTGTTTAAATCTAATCAGCTGCTTGCACTGTATGCTTCCCGCGAAGCCAAGAGTGTTTTTGAGTTTTTGAGTATTCTGTGGTTTGCTATGGTAATAATATTTATATTGTAAAGCACATAGAGTATGCTGGTGAGAGCAGATAAGAGTTCTACAAATTCTATTTACAACTATTATTATTATAATAATCACATGCATTGGAAAAAAAAATGGACATTCTGTATTTTGTGTTGTGGATTGTCTTTATTTTAGTCCACTGGTCACTTTTTGGAATTGTAAATTTAAAACAAATTGTTTTTTTCTTCACTCCTATAGCAGGCAGCAATTCCTCGGAGACAGACAACTCAGATTCCATCTTCCAACGGGAGTTCTCTACCCTTCGCTTCCTGTTCGGCAACACGCGGCTGAACTTTTCGTCATCTCTGTATCACCGCGCCATGAAGTTCTGGCACTGCGCGCTGGATCATCAGTATCTGCCCTATGGTGGGGGTGTTTCTGGTGAGTGGAGTGAGGGAGGGGAGGAGGGGGGAGGGGATGGAGTGAGTGAGTGAATGAATGAATGAATGAATGAATGGATAATGTGGAGTGAGTGAGTGAATGAATGAATGAATGAATGAATGGATAATGTGGAGTGAGTGAGTGAATGAATGAATGAATGAATGAATGGATAATGATTCCTCAGTGTGAGGTTTAAATTTTGTTTTTTAATGTAAGTGTTTTTACATTTCCATCTGTTGCGGAACACAGCACTAGTATGATTTAAACAACAACACTTTGAAATACCAAGGGAAAAACTCTTGCTGTAGGTGCTGAATACTTTATTTTTCAATAAGTGTAGTGCATTGTAGATTTCCCGCGATGGGTAGACCCTGGCTCTGTCCCTTCCTATATCTAACGTCCGACCGTTCGACTGTCCTGCCAAAGGGCCGTGAGTGACCGATTATATATATATATATATGTATATATATAAGCCCCAGCACTAGATCCCCGTGCTCCGTACGAGACCCCTGTGTACCGCAGTAAATGTCGATTACTGTGGTGAAAAGTGGCCAAGTATCCACAACACCATCAACACAAATAAGATCATTTAGGAGGCGGGCTTCCGACCCTGCCTGTCAGGTTCAACACGGGCTGAGAGGGATACAGTATCCCAGCAGAAAGACAGAGATACTTGATAGAACATAGCAGAAAGACAGAGATACTTGATACGACATAGCAGAAAGACAGAGATACTTGATACAACGTAGCAGAATTACAGAGATACTTGATACTTCCCAGCAGAAAGACAGCGATACTTGATAGAACATAGCAGAAAGACAGAGATACTTGATAGAACATAGCAGAAAGACAGAGATACTTGATACGACATAGCAGAAAGACAGAGATACTTGATACTTTCCAGCAGAATTACAGAGATACTTGATACTTCCCAGCAGAAAGACAGCGATACTTGATAGAACATAGCAGAAAGACAGAGATACTTGATAGAACATAGCAGAAAGACAGAGATACTTGATAGAACATAGCAGAAAGACAGAGATACTTGATAGAACATAGCAGAAAGACAGAGATACTTGATACGACATAGCAGAAAGACAGAGATACTTGATACTTTCCAGCAGAATTACAGAGATACTTGATACTTCCCAGCAGAAAGACAGCGATACTTGATAGAACATAGCAGAAAGACAGAGATACTTGATACAACGTAGCAGAAAGACAGAGATACTTGATACAAATTTTTCTTTAACTCAAACTTAAATCTCCTGTGCGTGGCAGCAAACCGCTTAACCACTACAGCACAGACGCTGATGAATAAATTGCTGAATCCTGGTCAAGCTTTGTTTTAGCGATGCTGTTTGTCTGTTTTAAAACGGTATTGGTGAACCATTGGAAAATGTTCTTGATCCATCCAGCGTTCATTGACAGTAGACTTTGTTTCCAGCTGGTTGATCAGGGTGGAATTTTGCGAAAAAAAGTGCTTTTGACTTTCTCTCTACACATACACAAAAGTTGTCTTGCCATTACATATGAAATGTAGATATTTGTTTTTATCTATTAATTAAAATGTTTAATTTTCTGAAGCCATTTACAAAAAAACTGGAAGTGTTTTTACACAGAAATTCTTGTTTGTGTGCAATATACAATTTAAACTCCATGTATTTTAACATGTGTTTTTACCTTTCCCATACAGCCACAGGGGATTTCCCATAATGGCAATAAAGTATTGTCCTGTCCTACTCTTCGTATCTTATCTTATTTCATCTCATTTGATCTCATCTCATCTCCTTATCTTATCTTATTTCATCTCATTTGATCTTATCTCATCTCCTTATCTTATCTTATTTCATCTCATTTGATCTCATCTCAACTCATCT
Source organism: Aplysia californica (assembly GCF_000002075.1). Lineage (NCBI taxonomy): Eukaryota > Metazoa > Mollusca > Gastropoda > Aplysiida > Aplysiidae > Aplysia > Aplysia californica. The sequence goes on along the minus strand of NW_004798048.1, from coordinate 149,603 downwards.
CATCTCATCTCTATCCCATCCCATCCCATCCCATCATTTTATCTTATTTATTTTTTCATCAGCTCACAGCCCCTCATCGGAGGACCGACCCAAACCCACAGAGGAACAGGTCCAGTCGCTGGAGGACTTCATCCCCACTCGCCTCCTCCACCTCACCTTCCTCAACCCCACCGTCATGGTTCTCGGCGCAGAACACCCGCCCTGCGATGTCGCCCGCCGCAACTACAAGAGCCGCCACAAGAAGAGGGTGAGCCATTGGTGAATGGTTCCGTTCATTAACGGTTGTTCTCCCGAGGGTGTTTTCCCATAATGCCCGAGCTCTCTCTTGGTACAAAACCTGAGAGTAACACACACACGCCCCTAAATTGGTTATTTAATGTCGCCATCCAGTAAGAAACCCGAAGCCTTTGGTGAGACAATTGGATGGGACTGATCCTCTTGTCGGTGGAAATGAAAAAGTGATTTTTAAAACAAAGGCCCAAAATGTCAGAGTTATGTTTGACAACTAATTGTGTGTACACCACCAGGTCCAAACTCTATGTAAGACGGCATATTTAGAGATCCATAAGAATAAAACCCATAAGTCAGTCACAGAGATCTTTTGCCACAGGTCGGCTTTGAATAGTTTGATGAATTTATTGAATGCAGAAAAATGTTCATGAGGGG